>NW_016813612.1:408708-497765 GCF_001698545.2 Rhinopithecus bieti | reverse complement strand
CAGGGGGAAAGATGGCTTTTCTTTCTTCCTTTCCCTTTACCAGTCCCTCCTCCATTCTCCACTGAGCAAGGTGAAGGCTTTGTCTTATCTGTCATTGAGATATTTGACCATCTTCATTTTCCCACCTCCAAGTCTACCCTTTGGAGGCAGTGTTGCATACTCTGTCCTCTTTCCCATACAAGGCATGAAGTACACTTGCTCCACCCATCAAAACAAATCCCTCCATTTGTGTCATGGGTGCCATTTCCATAAATTACCACTGTAATTACCTCCTTTCTTCTGAATCATCAGTTCTTCTTCTCTACTGGATCATTTTCATCAGATGGAAACGTTATCTAGTACTGCCAGTCTTTCAAATAGAAGAAAAGAAAACCATTGATCTCACATTCCCTTCAGCAAACAAAGAAAGAGCCTGCTTCTTTACCCCAAACTCTTTTCCCCATTGGCCTCATCTAAGTAAATGGCACTGCCATCCATAGAATTGCTCAAACTTAAAACTTTATCTTTCAATCTTCCCTTCCTTTACTGCCTCTACCCCGTCCGATCTAATGGGGTCTTACTGTTTCTACTTGCAAAATGTATCATATCCATCCTTTCCCCTACCCCAATTCCTGACTAATACACCTGACAAGCAACACCTGACAAGCACCATTGTTTTGCACCTGGATTACTACAGTAGCTCTCCAGCTGGTCTTCTTGAATTCATTCACAACACAGAAGCCTGAGTTTTCTCTAAAATTCAAGTGAGATTATATCAGTTCTCTGCACAAAATCTTCTGAAGGCTTCTCATTGTATTTAACATGAACCAAACATATTACAGTGGCTTACAGGATGCCACATCACCTGTTCCCTGCCTATCCCTTGTTCTCACCATCTACTCTCTGACTCTCCACTACACACATGACCAGACCCCACTGGTCTTCAACCTTAAAGCATTTGCACTCCATGTTCATTCAGTTGGTCTGGAATACTCTGCCCTGCTCCCCATCTCCCTTCTTGTCCCTCAATTTCAGTTCAAACCTCATCTGAAGGAGCCTATCTCTGACCACCCAATCTAAATAAACCCCTCACCACCCATCCCTAACACAGCACCCTGTATTTTGTTTTCTTTATAATATTTATCTTTATTTAACAACATCTTGCTCATTGTTTTGCTAGTTTACCTTGCATCTCCTTACCACTAACATGTAAGGTGTACTAGAGATACTCGTAGGAGATGCTGTCAGTGCCTCACCCATATCCCTTAGCACTCACCTTTCCCACAGATGTGCCCTGGATGCTCCAACTGCAAGCATCTGTGTCCAACTGCAAGCATTGCTTGAGGGCATTCCCTGCCCACAGGAGCATGCAAGGGAGGGAAATACTTGAGATTAGGGCAGGATGGAAATACTAGGGAGTTAACACCTGCCCCCTGCACCCCTCACACTAGCAACCTTCAATCAGTGGCAGATGGAAATTACTATATAAGTATCCCAGCTGGAAATACTAGGGAGTTAACACCTGCCTCTGCACCCCTCACACTAGCAACCTTCAATCAATGGCAGGTGGAAATTGCTATGTAAGTATCCCAGCTCACTTACCCTCAGGTAAGAAAAGCATGGAAGCATGGTCTACACTGACTCCCAGGATTTCCCAGCAAGATTGGACCTCAGTTGCCGATAACAGTAAACTGTCAATAAAGTACCATTTATTGGCTCCCTTACCTTCCCTTCTCTGTCTCATTTTCCCATACCTCTACCTATGCTTTCTGAGATCACCTCCCAAATAAACTACTAGCACTTACATCCTTATCATAGCCTTCTAGGGGAACCCAACTTAAGATATCTTTGGACCTCCCACCCCAGTTTAGATCAGGGTCTGAAATACAATAGGTGCTCAAACCTATTGTACAAATGAGTAAATCTCCCTCCCTGTGACCACCACTCACACTTTGGGAAATTCCAGTCTTATCTATTAAATGTAACATATCTGTGTGTCATTTTCCATTTTGAAGACATTTGGAGCTTGTACATCTCTGAAATGGGAAGAGACTAGATTTTTGTAATAGGGTTGCTTGAACATAATTATTTCTGGTAAGCCACCTCCTTACTCTTTCTTTCATGCTTCTCCCCTGGAGTAGGGGAAGAAGAAGGGAGTTCAGTTCCGGGAGAAAGGAAGCTGGAAAAATGAATGCCTGGCAAGGACATATTCTACCAGGGCCTTGGAAAGACTTGGGGTCTAGGCCCCTTTGCCCTTTGCTGACATTTTCCCAGTGGCCTAGCTTGCCCAGATGCTGGGTGAGAGTTAGTTATCTTATCACAATCATTCTACACACGCAAGAAGTATCCATGGGGAAAAGGATGGATTATTTAGTTGAAGGTGTTAGGAAATTTGGCTCAATGAAGAAAAAGTTGGGTCCCTACTCCATACCACAAACACTAGTGGGTTACAGATGGATTAAAGACCTAATTGTGAAAGGCAAAACTGTAAAGGTAATCAGAGAAACCTAGAAAGATATGTTATGACTGGGACAAAAAATAAGGGTTCTTTAATTGGTAAAATAAACTGGGTGCAGTGGCTCACACCTGTAATCCCAGTGCTTTGGAAGGCAGAGGCAAGAAGATGGCTTATAGCCAGGAGTTCTAGGCCAGCCTGGGAAACAAAGCAAGACCCCATCTCTACAAAATATTTTAAAAATTAGCCAAGCGTAGTGTCACACACCTGTAGTCCCAGATATTGGGAAGCTGGGGCAGGAGGATTACTTGAGCCCAGGGGTTTGAAACTGCAGTAAGCTATTATCACACCACTGCACTCCAGCCTGGGTGACAGAGTGACACCCTGTCTCTGAAAAAATAATATGGTAAAATATACATAACATAAAATTTATCATCTTGACTTTTTTATTGCATATCACTCCTTTACTATACTAAGCTAGAAAAAAAATGTAGTACAGTTATTCTGAAAAAGAATACTGGGACCATGTGACAGGGCAAAGCAACCAGAACATGATTAAGAAATCAGGCACAGTGAAAGACACACTTGGACGTGCTCAAGAGGCGTTTCACTGCCACAAAACAAGGCAGGGGAGGGATTCTAAAATATATAGCAGAATGCACTTCTACCCTTAGAAGCCAAAAGGCATATCCCATGTTGGTGTGAGGAATGGCTTACTTTCTGATGACCATACATGGGACTAAGTATTTCAAGTGCCACTAGGAACTCCAAGGTGTTTGTGTGTGTGTGTGTGTGTATAGTGTGTATATATAGTGTGTGTGTATATATATACACATACACACAATATATGCACACACATATACATATATAGACAAAATTTAAGTTTATGTGTTGAATTATGTGTTAAGTTTATGTGTTGCATTTACTTTTACAAACATATATATATGCACATATGTGTTGCATTTACTTATACATAATATCTATATTTTATATAGATAAAAATTATATATATCTGTATTTTATATATAGATATTATATATAAAAAATTTTGTAGCCAGGTGCGGTGGCTCACACCTGTAATCCCAGCACTTTGGGAGGCCGAGGCGGGTAGATGACAAGGTCAGGAGATCGAGACCATCCTGGCTAACACGGTGAAACCCCATCTCTATAAAAATACACAGAATTAGCTGGGCATGGTGGTGGGCGCCTGTAGTCCCAGCTACTAGGGAGGCTGAGGCAGGAGAATGGTGTGAACCCGGGAGGCGGAGCTTGCAGCGAGCCGAGATCCGGCCACTGCACTCCAGCCTGGGCGACAGAGCAAGACTCCGTCTCAAAAACAAACAAACAAACAAACAAAATTTTGTAAATGCAACATATAAACTTAATTGAGGATTGATCCCAACCTTCTAAAGCCAACTTCTCTGGCATCAAGGAGGAAATAGTTGATTTTTTTTTAACATTCCTATGTAAGTTACATTTATCTTCCACTGAAATGACTAACCCCACCACCCAAGTCAGTGACCTAACCACAGAAGGGTACAGGACTGGCTTCTGGGGTCAAATAGGTGCTCTTGCTTCATTGCTTCTTGCTTCTTCATTGGTCATGCCTTAGCATGGTTCCTCCCTCTCCCCTTCTCAAGCTGGTCCCTAGTAAACATAGCCCTGGCAAAAACCAGAGTTACTACCTCTGAACACGCTTGGCTAAGAGGAGCCTTCCCTCAGTGTGGACTGAGAACCCATGCCCCAGAGGCGCTATTCCAATCCAGTTGTATGAAGGGAGTGGGTGTAGGAGATAAAATGGCTGAAAGGAAAATGGAAGCCACTGGTCCCCATCTGCAGCTACAACTTAAGATGACTATGGCTGGGCACACTGGCTCATGCCTGTAATCCCAGCACTTTGGGAGGCTGAGACAGGTGGATCACCTGAGATCAGGAATTTGAGACCAGCCTGGTCAACATGGTGAAACCTCATCTCTACTAAAAATACAAAAATTAGCTAGGTGTGATGCCATATTCCTATTGTCCCAGCCACTCGGGAAACTGAAGCAGGAGGATCGCGTGAACATGGGAGGCAGAGGTTGCAGTCAGTTGAGACTGTGACACTGCACTCCAGACTGGCTGACACAGTGAACCCCGTCTCAAAAAAAAAAAAAAAAAAAATGACTATGAAGTGGTCAATGTGACATATGCAGAAGTGCAGAGGAAAGGATAGGCAGAGACGGCATTCCTTGGGACAGTAATCTGCCTGCTGGCCTTTACTTCTTGACCTTGCTCCCAACAGCCATAGCTTCCATGGCTTTACACAGTCTCTTCATCCCCCTCAGGAACTACATGGGCTTGGTGGGCTTCAAGTTCTTGTTCAATATATAGACAATGGGAATACCAGTTGGCAGGTCCAGCTCCATGACAGCCTCTTCAGAGAGACCCTCCAGATGCTCAACAATGCCCCGAAGGCTGTTGCCATCAGCTGCAATCAGTACCTATTTCCCCTCCTCGATCCAGGAAACTATTTCTTCTTTCCAAAAGAGCAGAGCTATGGCAGTAGTGTCCTTCAGACTTTCACAGGAGGGTAGCTGATCTTTAGTGAGATCTGCATACTTGCTCTTCTCACTGGTGTTGCCTTAGAAGGGGTGGTTGGGCTCCATCATAGGTGATGAGACATCATAGGAGCATCTCCAGATCTTTACCGAGGCCTCCTCATGCTTGGCAGCAGCTTCTGCTTTATTAAGGCCAGTTAGAACCCCATAGTGGCACTCATTCCAAGTCCTCATTACAGGCAGCCACATCTGACCAATGGCATCCAGCACTGTGCAGAGGACCCAGATGGCTTTTTCTCCCACTGCCCAAGCCACCACGCCTCACAGAAAAGTATCAGGCTGATCACGGTCCCTCAGACCCAGATCCCTCCAGGCCACTGCCACAAGGTCTTTTTAAACAGCTTTGTTGAGATATAATTCACATAGCAAAAAATTCAGCTATTTAAAGTGTACAGTTCAGTGTGGTTTTAGTATATTCCCAAAGTTGCACAACATCACTACAATCGGTTGTAGAATATTTTCATCACCCCCACAAAGAAACGTTGTACCCATTAGCAGTCATTCCTCATTCTCATGTTTTCTTCTAGGAATGTGTAGTTTTAGGTCTCACATTTAAGTCTTTGGTCCAGTCTCAGTTAACTTCTGTGTATTGGTATAAGGTAGGAATCCAAATTCATGCTTGTACATGTAGATAACCAGTTATTCCAGCACCATTTGTTAAAAAGACTAGTCTTTCGCCCGTTGAATCATCCTGGCACCCTTATTGAAAATCAGTTGGCCATAGATGAGAGTTTATTTCTGGACTCACAATTCTGTTCCATTGATCTGTTTATGTATCTTTATGCCAAAACCACACTGTCTTAATTACTGCAGCTTTGTAGTGAGTTTGAAATTGGGAATGTGAGTCCTCTAACTTTGTTCTTTTCCAAGATTGTTTTGGCTTGTCTATGTCTCTTCCAGTTCAGCTAGTTACAAAGTATCATTTTGCCTCTCAACTGAGGCTGTGTCCTGTACATAGGTTTTTCTCAGGAACCTTGTCAGGAGGTCTTGAATCAGGGGTGAATGAATGTCCTAGCCATCTTCCCAGCTCATGGTATCCCAATCTCATCTTTATACCAACACTGTAAACTACCCAGCCCACTTTGTCACTCAACCTGGCTCCTAAAATCCCAGCCTGAGCCAGAGTCCTTCTCCCCAAATGCCTGAGAGCAGAGCAACTCCACGATAAAACCCAAGTAAGCTGCCCGGGTGTTTGCAGTCTCACAATGATTGGGTTTTCCTCTGCTAGGAAAAGAGAGAAGAGAAAGAGAATTTAAAAATATGTAAACATAAACAACATTTATTTTGAAAATGTTTTCTTTTTCTTGTTTTTCTTGCTATGGGTTTCTATTAAATCTAAATTAGTATAAGAATCCTAGAAGAAACCCTAGGAAATACCACTCTGGGCATGGGCCTTAGGAAAGAATTTATGACAAAGTCCTCAAAAGCAATTGTGACCAAAAAAAATTGACAAATGAGAGGTAATTAAAGAGCTTCTGCACAGCAGAGGAAACTGTCAGCAGAGTAAACAGACAAGACAACCTACAGAATGGGAGAAAATATTTCCAAACTATGCATCCAACAAAAGTCTAATATCCAGAATCTATAAGAAACTTAAACAATTAAACACACACAAAAGAAAACAAAGAACTGCATTAAAAAATGGGCAAAAGATATGAGAAGACACTTTTCAAAGAAGACATACAAACGGCCAGCAAACATGACAAAATGCTCATCGTCACTAATCAGAAGAGAAATGCAAATCAAAACCACAATGAGATACCATCCCGCAGCAATCACAATGGTCATTATTAAAAAGTCAAAAAACAACAGATGTTGGTGAGGCTGAGGAGAAAAGGGAACACTTATAATACTGTTGGTGGGAATGTAAATTAGTTCAGCCACTGTGGAAAGCAGTTTGGAGATTTAAAACAGAACCACCATTCGACTCAGCAATCCCATTACTGTATATTCATCCAAAAACAAGCAAATCATTCTACCAAAAAGACACGTGCACTCACATGTTCACTGCAGCACTATTCACAATAGCAAAGTCATGGAATCAACCTAGGTGCCCATCAACAGTGGATTGGATAAAGAAAATGTGGCATATATACACCATGGAATACTATATATAAAAGAATGAAATCATGTCCTTTGCAACAACATGGATGCAGCTGGAGGCCATTATCCTAAGAAAAATTAAAGCAGGAACAGAAAACCAAATACCACATGTTCTCACTTATAATTGGGAGCTAAACGTCAGGTACTCATGGCATAACGATGGCAGCAATAGACACTGGGGACTATCAGAGTAGGGAAGAAAGGAGGAGGGCAAGGGTCAAAAAACTAACTGTTGGGTACTATGCTCAGCATCTGAGTGACAGAATTATTTGGACCCCAAACTTCAGCATCATGCAATATACCCAGGTCACAAACCTGCACTTGTACCCCTGAGTCCAAAATAAAAGTTGAAAAGGGAAAAAATAAAATAAAGTTCTATAATGATACTTTAACACAAACTTTTTCTATAAATATTAATAGCAAATATTTTAGGCTCACAGGTTGTATGATCTCTGTTGCAACTGTTCAACTCTGCCATTGAAGCAAGAAGCTGCCGTAGAGTATATAAATGAATGGATGTGGCTGTGTTCTAATAAAACTTTATTTATAGACACTAAAATTGCAATTTTATATAATTTTCAGATGTCACAAAATACTACTCACGTTTTGATTTTTTTCACCAACGATTTTAAATGGGGAAAATTTCTTTCTTAACTATAGTTAACTATACTTTTTGGGCCATATTAAAACAATAGGTAGGACAGATTTAGTCTGAGGTCCACAGTTTGCTGACCCTGGATTTAATGTGACACAGGAATCGTGGCACTTGAAGGAACCATACACTGAACCAAGAACTTTTGATTAAGCAGCTCATTCCAATTAAAATAGTATTTGCAGCACCATAGTTGGCCTCAGGTTTTAATGTGAAGCCCCTGAAAGTAGGTTAGCCCAGGAGCAGTGGACAAAAGCCTATTTAGAGAGACATTTCCAAAGCAGTCCAGAGAGAGACCTGAGTTAGAGGCCTGTTGGCCTTAAGGTCCTTGGATATTTTCCCCAGGTGATCAGGGCCATGCTAGTGCCTGCGTCTAAGGACCAAAATTGCCTCCACGGATTCCAGAGTGGCAAAGCACATCCCTGTTCAATTTAGAGAGGGAGAGAAAAAAATAAAAACATCATTCAGAATTGCCTTTTTGGCACAGGCAGTGTTGGTGCCATGAGGACTTTTTATTAAAGGGCCTAGATTCTGTCCTGGCTCTGCTGTCAGCTCCTGTGACCAGGAGACGTTCTAAGCCCTGATTGCCCAGTCAAAATCCTGGTGCCATTGATTTCTAGCTGTGCCATATTAGAAATCAACAAGCCTCAGTTTGTTGATGTTTAACAAACTGAGGGATATCTCAATTTCCATATATATAAAGTGGAGATATATCTTCCAAGCCTCTGTTTCCATATCTATAAAGTGGACATGATGATGGTAGCCTCAGGGACTCATTCTGGGGATTTCATTGCATAGTGCTTTGCACATAATATGCATTTAACAAATGTTAGCTTTTCATTATTACCTGTTAAGGAAGAAAACATTGGTCATGCTATCTTTATGGAAATCAAAAAGGAAAAGGATGTGAAAATGTGAAAGGTTTGCCATCTAATGTGGAATTTCAATTGTCTTTTTACAAGCAGAGCTGTGGAACTCTGGGACTAACCCTTTGTAGCTCCTTTTTTTTATTTTTTAGGCGGGCAACTTTTCTCTTTTTTTTTTTTTTTTTTTTTTTTCTTAATCAGTGTTGCCAGAGGCTTATCAGTTTTATTCTTTCATCTTTTCAAAAAACCAACTTCTAGCTTTAGTGATTCTCCCTATTAGATGCTTATTTTCTGTTTTATTAATTTCTTCCCTTATGAGTTTTCTTCCTCCTCCTTTCTTTGCATATTCTTTTTGTAACTTCTCAAGATAGTTGCTTAGCCCATTAACTTTTAACTTATTTTCGATTGTAAGCACTTAAGGATGTAAGTTTCCCTTGCGCAGCCCACAGATTTTGATATTTAGTATTTTTGTTAACATTCACATACAAACATTTTTTCTTTTTCTTTTTTTTTTTCTGTCGCCCAGGCTGAAGTGCAGGGGCGCAATCTCGGCTCACTGCAAGCTCCGCCTCCTGGGTTCACGCCATTCTCCTGCCTCAGCCTCCCGAGTAGCTGGGACTACAGGCACCTGCCACCACGCCCGGCTAATTTTTTGTATTTTAGTAGAGACGGGGTTTCACCGTGTTAGCCAGGATGGTCTCGATCTCCTGACCTCGTGATCCACCCATCTCGGCCTCCCAAAGTGCTGGGATTACAGGTGTGAGCCACCGCGCCCATCCCACATACAACCATTTTCTAATGCCTGTTCAATAAGGTGTCCTCCACTCCTTCGGGAGCTCTGTGGTCTATTGCCCTGCTCAAAGCCTTCAGAAATATGCACTGCCCTTGGCATCCTCCTCAACCTCACTTGTTTTCACTGCTTGTGGCAAAACTAATTCAAATATTGCAGTGGATATAATCAGGTGTTAACTGATTTCCTTGAAGACAGCAGTTCCTTTCTACTTTCTCATTATCTTGGGTGTTTCTATGCCTCACAGTGTGGCAGGGATATTTTTACTCTGCTTTAGTTAACTACAAATCCACAGGTGTATTTTGTACTAGTTGAAAACTGGTAGATGCAGTACTCACACATGGCCAAGAGAGGGTGCTATTGACCCATTTAGGTCTAACCTTTATGTTTTATATACTGTAGTCATCTAATTCGCTTGCTTGTCTTTGAGTTTCAGAGAAAAGGCCCAACGTCAGAAGAGTTGAGAGGTTATATGATACTGGCTAAACTCTCAGATTCTCTGGGCACTCAAGAGAAAACATAACAAACAAACACTTTGGTTTTAAAGATGCAGAGAAATGTCTGGCAATGCACCCTCAGGGGACCTCTCATTCCAGAAGTCTAGAGACCTCCCAGGAGGATGAAGCACTTGCTTTCCTGTATCCCTATGGTTGCGAAAGCTCCTCAGCCATTCCCTGGAGAGGTTTCTCTTGGTGCAGTCTCTTGGCTGACATTTTGGATCACAAACGAGCAGTCTGCACATAACTCAATTTCAAGAGCTAAAAATCTTAGCCTTTAGTTGGGAACGCTTTTCCAACAAATAGGATGTGGAAGTGATGTTATCTAAGGGAGGACATGGTGCCTCTGAACTCTTAGACCTTTCCAAGCTACACATATCTCTGTGTGCACAAGCACGCGCACACACACACACACACATACACACTCATTCCCTTTCTCTCTCTCTCTTAAGTGACCTGAACTCCAATCCCTCTGCAGCCTCCTGAGGGCTTCTTTTCCTTTAATATGAATGAGAGTTACCAGGCAAGTTTATTAAAATGCAGATTCTGGCCGGGTGTGGTGGCTCACGCCTGTAATCCCAACACTTTGGGAGGCTGAGGCGGGCGGATCACGAGGTCAAGAAATTGAGACCATTCTGGCCAATGTGGTGAAACCCCGTCTCTGCTAAAAGTACAAAAAAAATCAGCTGGGCGTGGTGGCGCTTGCCCGTGGTCCCAGCTACTCGGAAGGCTGAGGCAGAATTGCTTGAACCCGGGAGGCGGAGGTTGCAGTGAGCCGAGATCGCGCTACTGCACTCCAGCCAGGGCGACAGAGTGAGACTCCGTATAAAAAAAAAAAAAAAGAAAGAAAGAAAAAAGAAAATGCAGATTCTGACTCAGGAGGCCTGGAGTGGCCCAAGGCTCTGCATTTTTAACGAGCTTCCAGGGGATATTGGCCATCTAGGTTTGCCAGCCACATTCTGAGGAGCAGAGGTTGGTGGCAGTGCAGAGTGGCATAATGACAGGCATCAATGTGGTTGCTTCAGGGGTGCCCCAGCGTTCCCGGATCAAACCGAGGGTCAGGCTGCTTATTCTCGAGGCCTAGTAATGAGCTGCAGATGAACTGGGTAAGAAGAGAGTTTATTTCTGTAGCCAGACCAACTTAAAATTACAAAGATTTCCATTTCTTATATACCTTCTAAGCTATATGTCTATATGTAAGTGTGCATTCATCTAAAGTTCACCATCTAAGTGGTTAACTTCTTCTACTATAATTAAGGTCTGAGTTTTGAAGACCTTTCTCTGGAGCCTCAGTAAATTTACTTAATCTAGATGGGTCCAGATGCGGGGTGATTACCCTGATCTTGTCTCCTGCTAAATCATGGAGGTTTGAGGAGTTTCTTTAGACCACGCCCCCCCGCCCAGTAAAACTTGTTTGTGGAGGTCTGGGGAGTTTCTTCAGACCCCCAGTAAAACTTGTTTAATCCTACATGGGTCCTGTTAAGAATTCCTTCAATATCATGTCATGCTTCAAGGCCCAGGAAAGGCCTAGGCCAAACTCTTGGTGGGCTTTGTTACATTCCAGCCTTTGTATAAGGAGACTGGCTCTATCCACTTTTAATATTTAACCTAACCACTCAGTCAGTGCCGAAACAGTTGTCATGGAGGCTTGCCTGTTCAGCTGTTAGTGAGACCTGGCCTGCCACGCCAGGACTCAGAATCAGAAGCCCTGGATTCAGATTCCGGCTCCACCACTTTCAAGCTTTATGGCCTGATCAGGCCAACGCCAGCCAGTCTCTCACAGCCTCAGTTTTCTCAGCAGCA
Source organism: Rhinopithecus bieti (assembly GCF_001698545.2). Classification (NCBI taxonomy): domain Eukaryota; kingdom Metazoa; phylum Chordata; class Mammalia; order Primates; family Cercopithecidae; genus Rhinopithecus; species Rhinopithecus bieti. Next base: position 486,023 of record NW_016813612.1, on the reverse strand, counting down.
ACTTAAGGATAATTGTGCCTAGGATGCAGTGACTATTCTCAGCACAAAATTAGATGATGTGTATGGCATCAAATTCAATGCCTTGCCATAGAAAGTGCTTGGTTATGCTTTTTAGGAAATGTGAGACTTACGCATAAAATGGCAATGTGAATACTAGAGTTGAACACCTGGAGCTACTTCTAGTTCCTCATGGAAATGACCTGTGGAATCATTTTCTAAACTTCCTTCTAAACTTCTACAACTTCATTAAAATTACCAGGACACTGTGAAAAACGCAGACTCTTGAGACCTGTCATCTCCCAGATCCTGAACTCGAATCTCTGTGGAGGAGAGGGGCTTACATTTTTAACAAGTGCTCAGAAGGATTCTTGAGATCAGGCATGTTTGAAACACTGGCCTACAGAATATAAAAATATGGAAAACCTGCCTTCATTCTGGAAACTAGAGAAAGGTACCCTCTGTCTGTCTGAAACAGCAGCATTTTTCTGTTATCTATCATAAAGATGGGGCCAAAGGCAGCCTAGAAAGATAGCTCCAACACTTTGGTGAAAGATGGAAGAAGGAGAAAGTGGGGAAGACCATTTACCAAACAGACCCCCACAAAGCCCTTAACTCAGAGGACTGCGGACAGGCCTGGAGGGGCCTCCAGGCTTCCATCCAAGGGGTATCTGCACTCCTGGAAGGCAGAGAGTGGGGCTTCCTGCTTGGCAACAGGAAACCACATGCACTGAAACCCTCACCTGGGGTCTCCTTCTCCTGGGAGGATGAATATAGGGAGGAAAATCAGCAGGATCACGAAGACATTACAATTATGTGCACACCAAAATTGAACGTAAGAATTCCCTTCCCTCTAGCAATTCCACTTCTGGGAATTTATGCCAAGGAAACAGTCAAGCCATGGGACAAAATTGAATGCATTCAGATGTTCAATGCACTATTGTTTATAACACTGAAAATTTTGAAACAACAGGAGAATGGTTAAATCAATGAGAACTGAAAAGGATTTAGGCAGGCAAAGAGTGGGAGGTGGCAAGCTTCAGGAGGGCTTGGCAAGCACAAAGTCTTCCCATGAGAAAGTAGTGGACCTGTGTGATTGGAGCACAAGATGGGGAGGTAGGTTGGCATGAGAGGAGTGAAGGTGAGAGGCAGGCCAATTAGACAGGGCCTCACAGACCATGGCAAGATGCATGAATGCTGTTGGAGGGCATTGACGAGTTCCAAGCATGGGAGCAGAACAATTGGATTTATTCTAAGACGCTGATTATGGCTGTTCATCAGAGAGAGGAATGTACAGGAAGCAAGAGCAGAGGCGAAAAGGCCAATGAGAGGCTACTGCAGTGGTACAGGTGGAATGATGGTGGTAAAGAGGCAGAGAAGTGGGTGGACAAGAAACTGGCTTGGAGATAGAACTGACAGGACTTGCTGTTGTGTTGGCCATAAGTGGCAAGGAAAAGATGACTTCCAGGATCTGATCTTTAGAAATTGGGTGGCTGGGAGTGACATTATTAAAATGAGGGAGGCTGGGATAAAAAGACAGGATTGAGGAGTGGAAACGAGAATTCCATTTTGAACACGTTGAATTTTTTTTTTTTTTAATAGAGACAGGGTCTCACTATGCTGCTCAACTGGTATTAAAATCCTGGGCTCAAGTATTCCTCCCACCTCAGCCTCCCAAAGTGCTGGGATTACAGGCATGAGACATCACACCTGCCCTGAACATGTTAAGTTTTAACTGCTAAGAGACATCCAATCAGAGATGTCAAGCAAGTAGTTGGATGTGTAAATCTGGAGCTCAGAGAAGACATAAATTCAGGAGGTATCAGCCCACAGAATATTTTTAAAGCTATGAATGAATGAGTTTCTGTAGGAATGTATAGAGAAGAGGGCCAAGAAGAAATCCATGTGGAACACTAAAAACGCTAGTTTTGAAGAAGTATGTCTGGCATGACATCATTTTGTTTAAAAAATAAAGCCCCAAAATTTCATCATAACAAACGCAGAAGACGCCTGCATAAATAAATATTCATCTGTTTATGGTGGTTATCTCTGAATAGGTGGGAGCAAAACGCTCATCGACACCCGTGAAAGTCAGGTCTGTGCCCAAGAATCTTTTTGCACCTGGTCTTTCCCAGATGGCTGCTTAAGGGGTCCAGGAGGAGGAGCCTGGAAGTCATGGTGCCCTATTTGATGATGAACCTATGAGAAGCCACTCTGCATTCGCTACCCAAGGGAGTAGGAGGAATGGGAGGGCTTTCATTTTCTCAGTTGTATATTTCTGTCAACATTTAAGCTTTTATAAAGAACATCATTATTACTTTTCTATGTAGAGAAAAAGCAATAAATGAACTTATTTTAAATGGTGGCATCCATTGTTGGCAAAGCCGCTGTGCAGTGGAAACACGCATCTCTTTGGAGAAAATGTGAATTGGTACAACTTTCTGAAATGACATTTGAATGAATTTGAATGAATTTCCTGTAAATGAAATTTTATGTCAAGCTCCTTAAAATGTTCATATCTTTTCACATTCAGGCACCTATTCTAGGGAAATAATCAGAGATAGGTGTTAGGAACCATGGAAAGATTTCAATAGTTTTAAAATAACAGCTTGGCCTGCATCCATGAACCCTACAAATGCCCCCAACTTGGCTGGGTCCAGCCATCCCTTATCCCCATAACATCTTTAAGAGAGCTGTACACACAAAGAACAAGGAATGTATGGAACACCAAATGACCACTGACGATTCCCTACCTCATGGCTGCACCTTTGCCTGCAGAACTCCATGGAGTGGGTGCTTCTTAGCCCAAGGCCCCAGGGAAGTTTCTCCCAAGTCCAGTTTCTGAATGAATACACATGAGATGGTGAGGTGGCCGAGTCCATCCTGGAAGACTGGGTCTCCTTGCATGGTGGAGAGGAGAACATCAGAGACAGGGACCATACTCAAATGCACCAACTTTAAATAACTGGGTTTGGTACCATGGCATGTCACCCCATTCCACCCCAACTACCATAATAAAAATGTATTATTAGACTCTAGCGGAGGCCGACTCACCCTGAAACAAACACAATGGGACTTTCTGGTGCCTCGCCTGTCCAGGCCTCCTCCTTGCCCCTGAGCCTAGTATTGCATTCATTCATATGCTTTTATTCCTTTCTTAAAGGGGGTCTCTAAAACTGCGTAAGTCTCCGGTCCCAACAGACTAGGATGTTCTTGCTTTCAGAAATTTGAGATGGGAAATAAGAAAATAATCAAGCCGTTGGTAGTAGGAGCTGCAGCTGTCTGAAAGGAGGGATCATGAGGGACCCTGAGGAGAGCAGAGCAATGAGCAAGCCAGAGATTTGTTTCAGCTGGTCTTGTGAGACATCACTAGGCCTGGAGAGTGAAAAGAAAGATGCAAGTGCCGACAGAGCTGCGGTGTTGCAGGGAGGAGTGAATGAGTGAGTGTGATGATGCATAACTGCCTGAGCATGCACTCTGCACAGTGACTGCTTGGTGAACTTTGTCGGTATAGTTATTGTTAGCATTGCTGATATTACTGTAAAGGTCTGTGCACTCTATTTGCTGGGGTCCTTGGAGCCTGGTTCTGCTCTGGATGAAATGGCCAGGGAAGTCCAATACTGCAGCTCTGAGTGCACCCCCTGAGTGGTACAGAAACTGCAGAAATTGCCCCTCCTCCACTTCACACCTACACTGCAATAGGGAGACCACAGGACAAAACGCTTATTGACACCCACGAAAGTTAGGTCTGTGCCCAAGAACGCTTTTCCACCCGGTCTTTCCCAGATGGCTGCTTGAAGGGCTCAGGAGGAGGAGCCTGCAAGTCATGGTACCCGATTTGATGATGCACCTGTGAGAAGCCACTTGCATTTGCTGCCCCAGCCCACCCACACTGGCATTCTTTGTTTCCACTACTAGTTTACAACATCTTTCTATTCTACTGCCAGGGAGGAAAAAAGGTGTTCCACAAAACTGCCCAAGAGGACATACCTAGGAAGAGAGTCTGACATCAGCAGGGATCTTTGTGCTGCCCTTTCAAACCCTTGCCTCACTAATTACCCAGCAGGACACAGCCAGCTCCATCCATATTGGAGTTTCACCCTTAATTAAACTTTAATTCACTCATGCCTTGTCCTTGTGGCTACATGCTGCTGGGAATCAGTGCCACAGCAACTTGGACCCAGGCCAGGGCCTTGCAGAAGAACAGCCAGAGGCATCACCAAGTAAAAATAGACTTTCCTGACTATTAAATCCAATGCTGTACTCAGAGAACCAACAAGAGTGCTCCCAAGGAGAGCTGTGATCTGCCTACAGGCAGAGAATGGATGATTTCAGTAATCTCCCCCCTCCCCTCCCCACCCCAACTACCACTTACACAGGGAGACTCAAACAAACTGGGATTATACAATTACTCATTTAAATTTATCTTATTTCCAATAAGAAGTCATCAGGGTAAGCATGAGAAAACAAAGAACTTCCAACCACTTACATATATGAAGTCCTAACTCGGTGCCAGGCATGGTGGGGAAATAAGATGAAATCAGCTTTCTTTAGATATTGTTAGGGCCCCGCCCACTGTGCACCTGGCAGTCACCTATAGTTTCCACAGGCCTGCAGCTTCCTACCCTACACATCTGCATGTCTCTGACAGGCCCTTCTCTGGCTGTGGGCGTGTGCAGCAAGTCAGCAGGACTGCCTGGAAGTGCCAGAGAGTTAATGCTCCAGGAGTGGTTCCAGTGAGGGACAGGAGCTGGTGAACAAACACCCCAGCATCCTCAACTACTGGTTCTACTTCTTCTCTCAGAAGGTCCCCCAGGAGGGAGGCCTAGGTGCCTGCCCTAGCCTCCGGCTCATTAATTCACCTTGTATTGTCTTTCATTCTTCTCTGACTCACTTCCCTTCTCTCTCACCAAGCTTTTACGAATCACTTTTCAAATAAACTACTTGCACCCAATCCTAGTCTCAGTGTCTACTTTTGGAGGAACACTAACAAAGACACAATTTTAGTCTTAACCTTGATGATGACACTTACAAGTTAACTTTAATAAAAGTGAAGGCCTAAAACTCAAATATCCATAAGCCAAAAGCCAATGTGATCAAGTATCTACAGGTCCAAATCTACAAATATCTACAAGTCAAACCCAAGCGGGGCCTAAGGGGCCCTGGAGAGCAGGTATCCTCTTTGGGAGGCAGCTACTAGTCTACTCAAGAGGATGTTTCCATGCAAGAAGGTGGGGCTAGTATTGTTAGAGCTTCCAATTTTAAAAGAGAGGCTGGAATTCTGCATTTTTATATGGACTGTCCCAATTTTTAAATGTTGCAATCAACTCAAAAATTTGAAAGAACTCGGAAGCCCAAGAGAAATCCATCCATGGACAAGAGCACGTCCACAGTCCCCAGTTTGTGACCTCTGGTTCCACTGGATTTAATTATCCGGCAACCACTGTTGACCCTTCCCAGGGCAGTTTAAATTGAGTAGTGAGGCCAGAAGTCATATTGTGGAGAGCTGAGAAAAGAATTGGAAGTGAGAAAATAGAGAAAACCAGTGTAGATGATTCTTTCCAGAACAGAGATAGAGTAGTAGATATTGAAGTCAAATAAATATTTTAATTCTTAAAGTTTGGGCACTCAAAAATACTTTTAAACAAAGAGGAAAGATCAAGGATTAAAGAAGAGGATGAAGACAGTGGAGAGACAGGGAGTAACAAATTGAGTAAAGTCCCAAAGTGAAGGCAAGAACAGGCATGCTAGCTGTGGGACTGGCCTTCAACATGAGGAAAGCCTACCATTCTCTGAAATGTGGGGCAGAAGATACATGACACACTAAGGTAAAGAATCTCTAAAGTATCCTAAGGCAGAGCAGCTCATTTAAAAATAAAATGGTCGGGCACAGTAGCTCACTCCTGTAATCCCAGCACTTTGGGAGGCCGAGGCAGGTGAATCATTTGAGGTCAGGAGTTCAAGACCAGCTTGGCCAACATGGTGAGACCCCACTTCTACTAAAAATACAAAAATTCACCAGACATGGTGGTGCACACCTGTAATCCCAGCTACTTGCAAGGCTAAGGCAGGAGAATGGCTTGAATCCTAGAGGCGGAGGTTGCAGTGAGCCAAGATTGTGCCACTGTACTCCAGCCTGGACAACAGAGTGAAACTGTCTCAAAAAAAAATTGACTAGGTATTTTTATTTTTATTTTATTATCTAATTATGGAATTCATACATGTTTATTTTGGAAATGTTGGAAAATAAAGAAAATAATAAAGATGGAATTAAACATTTCCTATTATTCCACATCCTAGAGAGAACTGTTGCTGGAAAAGGGATATTGATTCCAGACCCCAAGAGAGGGTTCTTAGATCTCACACAGGAAGGAATTCAAGGCACATCACAGAGTACAGTAAGAAGAGATATTGAAATTATCGAAAGCTACTCAGTTACAGAGTAGGGCATCCTCAGAAAGCAAGAATAAGACTGTCTTGTCTTTGTTTTAAAGTTTTTCTTATATAGGATCTAGTCTATATAAAAGCGAAGCTAAGGTATGTCTATGTGCAGGTGGGCTGAGAGCATGACAAAATTTATTATTCTGTTGATTTAAAGAAAACTATCCTTCTATAATACCAGCAGTTTGGTAGGTCAAGGCAGGAGAATTGCTTGGACCTAGGAGTTAGAGAGCAGCCTGGGCAACATAGCGAGACCCCGCCGAAAGATGAAAGAAAGAAGGAAAGAAAGAAAGAGAGAAAGAGAGAGAGAGAAAGAAAGGAAGGAAGGAAGGAAGGAAGGAAGGAAGGAAGGAAGGAAGGAAGGAAGGAAGGAAGGAAGGAAGGAAGGAAGGAAGGAAGGAAGGGGAAAGAGAAGGAAAGAAGGAAGGAAGGAAGGAAAGAAAGAAAATAAAACGATCCTTGACATTTTAGTGTACAAGTACATCAAAGCATAACTGTAATTATCTTGAAAGCATATATTGTTATGGGTATTGGGACATCTGGACTTTCGAGTGTGTCCTTGCAGGTATCTTTAAACTGTTTCCTCAGTGGTAAATATCTTATGACTATATATCATGACCCACAAGGAATGTGCCTTGTTAGTCCCAAGAGGGAGCTGATATTAAAGTGATGTTACTCTGGCTCTGCTGGGCTCCTGTTTCCCTAAAAGAACCACTGCTAGTGTTTGTGACTATATCTTTTTCATTCAAAGTGGGATTATACTACACATACTGCTTTGTATACCGATTTTTAAATTTTGTAACATATCATGGACATTTTCCCACACCATTAGATATTCTTTTAAGATATGACTAGTTACAGTCACATCGTATTTTCCAAAGATACCCACATCCACATATCTGCTCTCCTTACAGCGTGACATTCACATGCTTCCATCAAGAAGTGAGGTCTTTGTTTCCTCCCTTTGAACCTGGCCAGAATTTGGAACTGACACAGTCAATAGAATGTGGCGTAAGTGATGCTGTGTGCCTTCCAAGGCTAGTTTATAAAGACAACATGGCTCTGTTTTTTTATTTTTTGTTTTTTGCCCTTGGAACCAAACTACATTCGTGAGGAAGTCGGGTCTATATGGAAAGGCCATATGTGAATGTTCCAGCTGACTGACCCACTTGGGCCTCTAGCTCATACAAGCATCTGCCAATATGTGAGCAAAGAAGTCTTCCAAGATAGCAGACTTTAGGTCTTCCAGTTAAAGCCCCAGGCATTACAGAGTAGAGATAGACCATCCCTACTCCCTGCTGCCTGAGTTCCTGCTCACAAATTCCATGAGAGATAGTAAGTGATCATTGCTAGAGAAACAAAGCAGTATTGCATTTCATGGATATATCACAATGTTACCCTTTTGGGGGGCTCTAGATTGTCTCTACTTTTCTGCTATTATAAATAATACTGAATGAACCTCCATGTAGCTGATTCTTTGTCTAATTAACATCTCTTTCCTAAGAATAAACGTATAGATGAGCAATAATTAGGTCAAAGGATATGATCATTTTAAAGGCTTCGGAAATGCATTGCTCAATGGCTTTCTACAATTGTTGAATCAATTTACATTCTCACAATTAGTGTATGAGAGTGTGTGAAAGCATTCAGTGAGTTATTCTTAGTCACTGACCTCTGACAACTTTACATTTCTTTTCCTCGAACTATCATCCCCACCCCATGTTGGTTAATTTTTGAGGCTTGTGATTCTGGAGATTGGCAACAAATTAGTGGATACCATGTTGGGAGTTGTTCAGGGCAAGGAATAGATGGAAACTGCTGGTGGGTGGCCGTGGGGCCAGACAGCTTTGCTCAGAACAGGGGTCCAAGGAGGGCTATCAAAGTTGATCACACCACAAACCATAGGCTCCTCCTACCCAGATTGGATGGCACCTGGGATAGAAGCTCCAACTGCAGTGCTAAGCCCAGGAAATACACCTGTCCCTGCTGTGCTTCTTAAGAGGATTGATAATAGAGGTAGGAATACCCATTCTTGTCATTTGTTGTTTTTGTTGAGATAAAAGTCACATATCATAACATGAGCCATTTAAAGGAAACAGTTCAGTGGCATTAATATCACAATATTGTAGAACCACTGCATCTATCTAGTTTCAAAACACTTTCATTGCCCCAAAGGGAACCCCCATACCCATTAGGCAGTTACTCCTCATGCCCTTCCTTCCAGCCCCTAGCAACCACCAATCTGTTTTCTGTCTCTATGAATTGATCTATTCTGAGTATTTCATATACATAGAATCATGCAATATGTGACCTTTTGTGCCTGGCTTTTGAGGTTCATCCACATTGTGCATGAACTTCCTTTCTCCTATTATTTCTGAATAATATTCCATTGTATGGATATACCACAATTTGTTTATCCATTCATTATCATTTACGAACATTTAGGTTGTTTCTCTCTAATATTTTTTAAACAAAACATGTGCATTAGAACTTTCCCACAGATAGCCTTTTTTTTTTTTTTTTGAGATGTAGTCTCGCTCTGTTGCCCAGGCTGGGGTGCAGTGGCATAATCTCAGCTCACTGCAAGCTCTGCCTCCCGGGTTCACGCTATTCTCCTGTCTCAGCCTCCTGAGTAACTGGGACCACAGGCGCCCGCCACCTCGCCCGGCTAGTTTTTTGTATTTTTAGTAGAGACGGGGTTTCACCCTGTTAGCCAGGGTGGTCTCAATCTCCTGACCTTGTGGTCTGCCCTCCTCCGGCCTCCAACAGTGCTGTCGGACTTACAGGGGTGAGCACCACGGGCCCGGCCACAGATACTCATTTTCCTTTCTTGGTCAAATCTTCACCAATAAGTTCTTAGACTCAGACTCAATTATTATTATTATTATTATTATTATTATTATTATTATTATTATTTGAGATGGTGTTGTCACCCAGGCTGGAGTGCAGTGGCATGATCTCGGCTCACTGCAACCTCTGCCTCCTGGGTTCAGGCAATTCTGCCTCAGCCTCCTGAGTAGCTGGGACTACAGGCGTGCGCCACCATGGCCATCTAATTTTTATATTTTTAGTAGAGACAGGGTTTCGCCATATTGGCCAGGCTGGTCTCAAACTCCTAACCTCAGGTGATCCATCCACCTCAGCCTCCCAAAGTGCTGGGATTACAGGCATGAGCCACTGCTCCTGGCCTCTTAGACTCAATTATTAAGGAATATTCGTCACTCTATAACTCATCCCTGAAAATCACTTGATTCCTTAATGAAGCCCTTCTCTAACTCGACTTGGAATCAATTTCTCTCGTTTACTTTAAAAGCAAAACAAAAACCTTTCCACTGAGTCTATCAGGCAACTTTACAGGAACTCAAAACAGTGTTTGATAGCATAGGCCTAAAAAGAAGATATTCGAATGGAGTTGAGACAAACCAGATTGTCCTAGAAGGCACTTCTGATTTCTCTAGTGAAATCTGCGCCAAAGAAATGGTCTTTGTAACACTCTCCTTTGTACTTCCACATAGTTTAATACATTAAGCACTCAACTAAAAAGGGAGAAGAAGCCAGGCGTTTGAGTGTTAGGGCAAAGAAGCCAAAGAAAGAATCAGCGGCACCAACTTTCTCTACCCAGTCTGTTTTTCCACCACGGGACTCTTGTTATGATGAACAATGTACGTAGTGTGAAGAGGACAGGACCTTGATACCCCTCTTTTCCTGTAACGAAACTGCTGCCGCCCTGTTCTTCATGTTCAATGGTTGGATCCTTGTGGGAACTCAGTGGGCTGTGGCTGACACATTAGAATTGAGGGGTTGTGGCTCATTCACTGCATTGTCTCCTAAGCCTTACTCTAGTAGGAGGCTAAATGGAGTTGGCTCCACTAGTTTATCTTACTTAGGGAGAAAAGTTCATTAAAGCTTTTTTATGGCCAAATCTCACTGTCCAGTTCTAGGTTTTTATGTTTTGGGGCTGATTTTCCTTTTCTTGATCTATTTAACAATTTAAACCAAATCTACCTAAGCACATTCAATATAACTCCTACTTCTTTTTCTCTGAGGTAAACATAAGAAAGGTTGTTTCAGGATTCTGTGCAGTATTTTCTGGTCCCAGAGGTCAAGTAGAATATTTTGTTCTGGACAAGGAGTTTTCAGATACTGACCAAAGATGAAGATATCATCAGATAAAGGGCCTGAAGACATGCACCCTCGCCTGGGTAAGCATCTCTCATTCGGCAGGAAAAATCAGGTTTCACAGGTAAGCTATCTTCTCTCCTCCCCAGCTGTTCGGGATGTAGGTTGTTAGTAACAGGGATGGGGGTAGGTTGAATAAGAAAATATTTTGCAATGTAGATAGAAGCATGTATTATTAGTCCAGACAGTCACAAGTGCCAGAAACACAACACAAATTAACTTAAGCATAACAAGACAGTATATATGTTCATTAAACTAAAGATTCACAGTTATAGCTGTCTTCGGTCACACTTGAATCTAGGAGTTCAAATGATGCCATCGGCTCTGCCTTCCTTGGTCTTATCTTCATTGTTAGTCAGTGACTGGGGTAAGGTCAGCCCCAGCTGAACCAAAAGACAGAGAGGGGTGGTTGCCCAGAATAAAAGCTAAAATTTCAGGATAGACAAAAACAAGAGATTCTATCACAGACAGTCCTGTCCTGTGCATCTTTATAAAAGTAACTCCATAAAGCTTGACCTGAGCCACATTGCCTAATCTCATAATGTCTCTTGCTATACACTGAATGCTTGTGTCTCCCCACCCCAAAATTCATATGTTGAAATCCTAATTCCCAATTTGATAGTATTAGGAGGTGGGGGCATTTGAGGGGTGACTAGGTCATAAGGGTGGAACCCTCATGAATGGGATTGGCACCCTTATAAAAGAGATTCCGAAGGGCTCCCATATCCCTTCTGCCATGTGGGGACACAATGAGAATATATCCTCTATGAATCAAGACACCAGCCCTCACCAGATAATCCTGAACCTGTAGCACCTTAACCTTGAATTTCTAGTTTCCAGAAGTGTGAGAAATGAATTTCTGCTCTTTATCAGTCAGTCTACGGCAATTCGTTATAGCAGCCTGAACTAAGACACCTCTTGAGCATCCATTATGTGCCATGCATTGTGCTAAGTGCTAAGTGCTAGGAACACTGATGAGCAAAATAAAGACTCTCTCGGCCCTCATAGAGTTTGCATTTTAAGGGCAATATACTTTTTTGTGATTCCAGCCAGACTAGTCCTTGTCTTCTTCATGAATTCCCACACAACAGTTGGTGGGGGGAATGTCATAGGCCAGATTGCCTCCAGGCGGAGACTGAGACGACAAGGATTAGATACACATGATTTATGGAGGGAGTGTTCTTAGAAGAAAGGTGAGAAAAAGAAATAGGATGGAGGGTGGAAGAGCTAAGCAAGAAACTGGTCTCAGCTGGTGTCAGCCTCTGCTTATCTCATGGGAAATTCTGAGCATGAATTGTACTACAGGGTTAGTCCCAGCTTGAGGCAAAAGGGTGGACCTTGTGTGCCCCCATGTCAGTCACTCAATGGCCGTGGGCTGCCCTGGGTGGGCTGGGGGTGAAATACTCCAGGCCAGATGGCTCCTCTTCTGCCAGAGCAATTCTGTGACGGGAGCAGCTGTGAGCCATTAGTCACCAATGCTCTCAGCAACTGAGTGGGTCCACTGGCCTCGGGGAAGGCATTTTGGTGGGACACCACAATCTCACTACAGAGAAGATGATGTTGGTCACATTTTTCATTAGGTAATGTATAATTTCTATCTATGTATTGGATAGCGCTTTTACTCAATTTGTTTTTCAGTTATTCAATTATTTAAGTGATATGACCAGAAAGCAAAATAATAACAATTATAGTAATATAGGGAGATGAATATAAACTCTCTTTAAGACTTCCCTAGGCCATGGTGGCTCATGCCTGTAATCCCAGCACTCTGTGAGGCCAAGGTGGGTGGGTCTTTTGAGGTCAGGAGTTCAAGACCAGCTTGGCCAATATGATGAGACCCCCATCTCTATTAAAAATACAAAAATTAGCCGGGAGTGGTGGCACACGTCTGTAATTCCAGCTACTAGGGAGGTTGAGGCAGGAGAATCGCTCATACCTGGGAGGTGGAGGCTGCAGTGAGCCAAGGTCGCACCACTGCACACTGCACTCCAGCCTGGGAGACACAGTGAAACTCCATCTCAAAAAAAAAAAAAAGAAAAAAAAAAGACTTCCCTGGTACCTTGGTGATCATTTTAGGCCAAAAAACAAATAATAATATTATTATAATAATAAAAAATTAAAGCCACATTGTAAACTGAATCTTTCTCAACAATGCCTGGGGTTTGTCACAAACATTAAGAGAATGAGATGAATGCTGTAAATTGTGCTTAGCAACTGGAGAGTGCCACATCTACCAGGAAACCTTTGCTTCCTAAAAATGGAAGCATTATCTGGTGAAATCAGGACAATTACAGCCACTAATCATTTGTAACTGAAAGTCTGTAACTGAATAAAATAGGAGTTGAAAACTCCAAATCTAATTTGTCAGTAATGGACAAAAGATTATGTCTATTAGGACATCCATTTCAGATAAACAATGAGCAGTATTGCTCAAAGTCTTATGCTTTCTTCTATTTTAAGATGACTTTGTTTATTAGGAATTGCAGTTTCATTGACCTCAATAACTTTACGGGAATTAAGAAGATGTGGAAGGAACATCAACCTCCTCATGTAGGGAGGGAAGAACGGCAAGCCTTGGGACCCAGAGTCAGCAGTTGCCCTGAAGTCAGGGCCAGAAGTTGGAGGTCTGCATCCACTGTGAGAAATGGCCCAGCGAGGTTTCGTGTTAAGGAACTGAAATGAATACCCAGACACATGTGCGTGGACACACATACACATACAGCTTACTGTCTACACTAACATGACCTTGCTTTTCTATCATATTCATTTGCGTAACTTTGCCATGCTAGGAGATTCCAGTGCAGGAAAATAACTTGAAAGTTCATCATCCTGAAAAATACATCATAAGAAGCATTAACAGATAGCTTACTTCCTAAGATTCTCCAATCCTATCACCTCAAAATCCTTACCATCCTGTTTCCACCAATTGTAAACCATTATGTCATGATCCTTATTCAATCCTAATCAAGTATCTCATTGAAAGACCTAATTTTGTTTGTTTGTTTTGAGACAGGGTCTCACTCTGTCGCCCAGGCTGGAGTGCAGGGGCGCAACCTCGGCTCACTGTAACCTCTGCCTCCTGGGCTCAAGTGATTCTTGTGTCCCAGCCTCCGGAGTTGCAGGGATTACAGGCACCCTCCACCACGCCCAGCAAATTTTTGTATTTTTAGTGGAGACGGAGTTTCGCCATGTTGGCCAGACTGGTCTCGTACTCCTGATCTCAGTTGATCTACTCACCTCGGCCTCTCAAAATGTTGGGATTACAGGCATGAGCCACTATACTTGGCCATGATTTAAATGAAATCCAGTTCTCAATAAAATCCAGCTTTGTCTTTGCTCCTGGAAGACAGACAAAACTCTGTTGCAGTGGTGTTCTTCCTTACCACAGAAAACAATCTACTCAAAATTGTCTTATCAATGGGTTGCACTGGTGACACTGGGGGGGCTTGCATTCAACAGTGTTTAACGGCTGTAGCTCTTCTCAGGCATAAATCTTAGTGCTCGCTTCTCCAGCATCCTCTGTATCTTACTCCAGGGCCATTTCTTGAATCCCTGCTTGTTTTGTTTTTCATTACTTTAAATTCACTCAAAGAATACCCAAAAGGGACATAAATAAATTTTAATAGTAGGTAGAAAAATTATATGTAAAACTTTATGTACCTAACATTAAAGTTTTAAAATATAAAAAACAAAAATGATAGATATACAAAGAACAAATAGACAAATCTACAATCTCTGTGAGAAAGTTTAAAATATCAGAAATTGACAGAGTACGCTGCTCTGCCTATGGAGTAGCCATTCTTTTATTCCTTTCCTTTCTTAATAAACTTGCTTTCACTTTACTCTACAGACTCACTCCAAATTCTTTCCTGCACGAAGTCCAAGAACCCTCTCTTGGGGTCTGCATTGGGACCCTTTCCAGTAATATCTTCCTGGCAAACCACAAAGGGACTATACTGAGGAGACCCCAACCGAAAGGAAAAGACTGTAGCACCATTTGACTGACTTTGAATAACTGGTGGAATACATTTTACCTGGCTAAAGGATGGGATTGTGTTAAAGGCCCAATTTAGAGGAATTAGAGTCTCTCCTAAAAACAGAGTGGGTTAAAGGCCCCTCTATTTTTTTTTTTTTTTTTTTTTTTTTTGAGACAGAGTCTTGCTCTGTTGCCCAGGCTGGAGTGCAGTGGTGCAATCTCTGTTCACTGCAACCTCTGCCTCCCGGGCTTAAGTGATTCCCCACTTCAGCCTCCTGAGTAGCTGGGATGACAGGTGTGCACCACCACGCCCAGCTAATGTTTTATATTTTTAAAAGAGATAGGATTTTGCTATGTTGGCCAGGCTTGTCTCGACCTCCTGACCTCAAGCAATCCACCTGTCTTAACCTCTCAAAGTGCTGAGTTTACAGGCATGAGCCACCAGGCCCAGCCAAAGGCCCTCTTAATAAAAAGCGAGGATGCTTGACTGAACTTGGGTTGAAGGCCCAACTTAGGAAGGTTAGAGTCCTATCTAAGATTTAGGGGGTTAGAAGCCCCTCTCAATAAAGTCCCTCTTGGTGAAAAATGGATTTGGCACTATGGAGTGTTAACCGCTATTCTCTTTCAATTAATCTGCCTTGGACTCTTTGCTGATGGCTATGGGTGACAGGGTTAGACATGTAGAGGATCACAGGACACAGGGAACTTTTTCCTCCCAAAAAGGGGAAATTTGAGAGCTGATGGGACTGCTGGAAAAGATCCCTTTGTGACAGACAAGCAGCTACCTGGACTTTTGATTCAGTGTCGCGGGGATGGGCAGGTCTTTCTCTGGCCTCCCTGAGCTCCTGGCTTTCCCCACCCCACTGCAGGCAATGCTGTTCTCCTTTCCCTTTCCTCTT
The DNA here is from genome assembly GCF_001698545.2 of Rhinopithecus bieti. Taxonomy (NCBI): domain Eukaryota; kingdom Metazoa; phylum Chordata; class Mammalia; order Primates; family Cercopithecidae; genus Rhinopithecus; species Rhinopithecus bieti. The sequence continues at coordinate 470,531 of NW_016813612.1, read as the reverse complement.
TTTCTCTGTGCAAACATGTTATAGGAATGGTAAAACTGTTTATCTCCCCTGCAAAGTTTTAATTAATGGGAAAAAAGGATTTGTGAGGCTAGTCTTAAACTGTACCTAATCTGGTGTGCTTTGTGTGTCTTTCTGTATCGTTCTGTCATATTGTTCTAAAATATCTTAGGATAGAACACCCCTTAGGACCCCATAAGCCAACTGTTCAAGCCAGCCCAACAAACTGGTCAGTAACAAACTTTGCTGCAGGTCCCTGAAACAAACAAACAAACAAACAAAACTGATTAAAATTTCTCTCTCATTTTGTTTTATGTCCTTGGGATTATGACCTTGTAACCCACATGGTGGTACTTTCTCTTGGTCTCCACCATCCAGAGGACAGTAAGTTTGGAGTTCATGTCATAACCTTAAAAATTATCTCAAGCAGTTAAAAGCCTTTGCAAGCTCAAAAGTAACTGCTCTAGGACTCCTTCTGGGAAGAGCAATGGAAACTGCCCAAAGCTGTAGCTTAATAGCTAAGGCTTTGTTTTTTCACAATGGCAACCTGGGTTCAATTTTCAGCTTAGGGAATGAGTCCTTTCTGATTTGATATTTGTGTGACTTTTGCCATTCGTTTATTCTCTTCCCCTCCATGAACAACTTCTGACTTCCTTTCTTGAGTCTTCCCTTCTCTGAGCACCTGTAAGGTTACTTTGGGTAAAGTTCAAAAGCCAGAAATATTGGCAGTTTGGCCTGCCTGAAGTCAGGTAATAAGAGATTTGATTAAAAATCAGCTTAATTAAAAGCAGATATCCAAGCTATACTTAACATTTAAAAGGTCTTTATTTTTTCCCCTTCTTAGATTTTATTTTCTGAAGAAAAGGTTTTTTCTTCTCAGCTGACTGAATTATTTTCTCCATTTTGTCTTCTTGCCACTCTCTGTGCACACATGGGAGGACCTAAGAAAAATTATAGAGGAGGCACCACAGACCCCATTTTGGGAAAAACCTCTGTTTTCCTCATGTGACCCCAGGAATTGAAAGTAGATAGATTCCTCTCAAAATCTAAGTCTCTGTTCTGTTTTGCATTGCATTATCTGGCATCTTTGACTTGTGGGCATATCAGAAATTACTTCACATTATGAGAGAGCTTTGGTGTGTAATAACTATGTAGGAAATATACTTTTGGGAATGGCTACTGGCATTTATAGGGGAATACACGGCTTTGCCCATTTGGATCAGAGAAGCATGCTTCTTGGCCACCTAAGGTATGGAAATGTCCCCACCCCCACTGAGAGATAAGACTCCCATGGAGATGGCTGATTCCCTCTTTTGGGGATCCAGGATCTCACATAAAAATGGGACCCTTAATTTTGGGAGAATCTGTGTTGCCTTCCAGCTGTACCTGCTAATTAGGCCCTAGAAACTGCGTGCTTTAAAGAGAAACTTAAAAACTAAAACTGGCAAATGAAAAGCCTTACAACTACTGGATCTTCTGTCTTTCTGTATATTTATTTATTCTTTTTTATTTTAATTACTTCCTACACTATGTTGATGTAATTTCTGTGTATTTATATGTGTGCATGTGATGTTTATATATGAAAGAGCTCTGATTAATTGGCTTAAAAGTAATCTTTTAAATGTAATCTTATTACATTTCATGCTTACATCAAATATTTTGTCAGAAAATAAAACTGTAATGCCTTTTAGTTCATGTGACTTTGATTATCTTTTCCCAAAGACAGTTTTACAGATATTATTAGTAAAATAAAGACATTTGGTCTAAATTATGGAGATATTATTGATAATTAGTCAGATATTAAGTTTGCTAAATGATTTAAGGTCATAAACTGCTTCTTTGACTTTTGAAAATTGTCCAACCTACCTGCTTTGGAGCTATTAGATTCCAGGTAAGGCCTGGGAACATGTGGAGTTAGCCATGCCCCCTGGGTATGGTGGGAAGAGTCAGACCTTATCTGCACTTCTGTCTGTTGTCTTAAGCTCCACACCTGGTACATAATTAGAATCACCTATTCACCAGGTTTTCACCAAAATAAAATTGCTAAGAGTTAACATTGTAATATGTAATTGAGACTATCAAAGAAACAATTTTACACACAAGGTGTGTGTAAGGAAAATAAAAATGTGTTTTTGGTAAAAGATAAGAAGGCATGGGAAGGTGGATTTTTTGGCCTAGATTAAAAGGTTGAAGGATTGTTTTAAGTTAGATGGGATAACACTGAAGGTTTCAGCCAGTTGTGAAAGGTTTGTGAAAGATTAATCTTGTAAAAGAAATTCTGTGTGTGAACATACTGGCTAAATTTAAAGTGGTATTCTTCTGCTTTTCCATAAATTGAACATTGGAATAAAAGCACAATGGGTATTCTTAGAGCACTGATCTGCTCTTTAATAGAAAATTGTAAAGGGTCATAACAGGTTTATGAGAATCTTACCTTATAGTCAAACTGATTAAGATTGGATAGATTTGTCTATATGGTTTTATTAAGAACTGAGTTTGACATCATTAGTGCACTAATGCAAAGGTGAAATTTAGGCTTTCTCTCAAGATTTTCAAGTAATATTAAAACAATGAAGAATTTTTGTTTGACTCTTGAATAAACTATAGGAAAAAGAAGGGAAAACAAAAGATTGGAAAACTAAGTCTTCTATTAATGAGTAAAGATTTTGCCTTTTAAAATGTTTGAGTTATTAATTTGGCCAGATAAATGACTTATGGTGACCTGGGATTTGATTTTATAATAACAAGTGTTTTAAACATTTGATATTTGACAAAATTTCAAATGAAATTATAAATTATGTCTTTTCTGACCTAATTAATTATTTAGATATTAGGTCTCCTAAAGTCCAAAAAAGATATATTTGGCTTATTTGGTATAAAAATCATACAGGCAGCGCTGTCAAGTATGAAATGGTGCTTGAGTTCCTTGGGCTGTATCTGTATCTGTATAAATATGTTATTAATATGTGTTCCAAAATTACATGAAACTTCTATAATTTTGATATGACTTAGTATATGTTGTTAATAACTATAATTGTTATACAAAATGGTGTATGCTACAGAAATAACAAAAATTCCTAATCAATTGTGGTGTTAATAATGGCTGTTCAAAGACTTTTTTGTCATCCGCAGACAATTGTTGTCTTATTCTGATCCTCTTCAATGGTAGTTTGTAATCACCTATAGAACTTTGATAGGGGCCCTTGAGTGCAGGTTTCTAATAACTTTGGAGACTGAGAAAATAGAATAGAGGAAAAAGTTTTCAGGACTGTCATGGAGAGCTAAAATGTTCATGAATGTCAGGCAGGGCATGGTGCCTCACACCTGTAATCCCAGCACTTTGCGAGGCCGAGTCAGGAGGTTCACCTGAGGTCAGGAGTTCAAGACCAGCCTGACCAACACAGCAAAACTTTGTCTCTCCTAAAACTACAAAAGTTAGCTGGGCGTGGTGATACACACCTATAATCCCAGCTACTCAGAGGCTGAGGCACAAGAATTGCTTGAACCTGGAAGGTGGAAGTTACAGTGAGCCAAGATCACACCACTGCACTCCAACCTGAGCAACTGAGTGAGACTCTGTCTCAAAAAATAAGTATGTAAGTAAGTAAGTAAATAAATTTATTTAAAAAGTTCATGAAGTCAAACAGAACAGTAGTTAACTGCATCAACTGAACTAATAGAAGACTGAATTAATTTTGACTTTTGCTTAAGATGTTGCTAATCCTTTGTTTTGTTTTGTTTTGTTTTCAGAACAAGAAAAACTTCTATTCTGAGCTATTTACAGCTTTTAACAATTGAGTAAATTATACTCCTGTGAACCAAATTTGGACCATATTTGTTTCTCTCCACCTGATTTCTCCTCAATTTGGAAACTATTAGTGAGTATTCTTAATTTATGGCAATATAGTTATTCACATAAGTGCAATAAGAATGTTTTCTTTTGCAACAGGACACAATTGGAGAAACTGGTTATTTTACCAAGGCTTTGACTGAAATGACTTTCTTTCCTTTAAGGGATCAAACTTGACTCATAGAGCCAATAAAAGCCCCTTGGGAAAACTGGCCTCATACCTTGTCTACATAGTCCCTGTGCAGGGTTCCTGACCTGTGATAAATAAAGGATGTCACTTTCTAACAGGACCAGGAGCCCCAAAATATCTTAAGATCTCAAGAGAAGAGAAATTTACTCAACACACAGGTATTTGACAGTACAAACCCACGGTTGGGCTCAGCTTTTAGCAAAGTCTTATCTGAGATTCTTTTTATGGAACAAAGTTCTGCCAAAGCCAGTTTTGAAAGGCTATGTGAAAAATAATTATTCTTTCTGCACTTTATACAAATAATCAGACCAAGTATAATAAACCAAATTGGTCTTACCATGATTTGTCTTTAGGAAAATGGGAGACTAGAGAGAGAAAATTATGTTTCAAAACTGTGATACACTTGTTATTAAATTCTAATCTCATTGGTTGTTTTCGATTTTTTTCTTCAATTTAGACTAATCCTGCTTATTCCTGTGAACCAACCAGTGATCTCTGGCTGCAGCTCAGAAGAAACAAGAGGGATGGGTAATGTAAAAATCTGGATCAGTATTCTAATTCTGGTCACATGTTTGAATTGGCTAGCAACCCCATATCAGCTTGGTTCCAACAGTTGTGCAGTTCATGGAAACCTTCTTACTTAGTTTACTTGAGATAATGTTACTTATTTTGTTTTACCATTGTGGAATATATTGCTGTTGAACTCTTTGTGTAGGAATGCAGGATAAGTTTACTGAATACTTGCTAAAATTAAACACTTACTAATCCTCCAGATATTACCTTTTGTCAGACTTATGAATGGCCCTCACCATACTGATGCTTTCTGACTGAGCTCCTCTCTACCCTGAATACAAGAAACCCTAACATTTAGACAGGAGTATCATCATCCCTATTCAGCCTGAAGAAGTTACAGAAAATGGATCTTTGTCCCTCTACAACCCTTAGGATTAAGGGTTCCCTTGTAAAAAGGAGGGAGAAAATATATTAGAGGTGTTTGTACCAGAAGGACTCCATGTTGAATAGGGTCTGGGTAAAGTGAGGCTGGTACCTACTTGGCTGCACGCCCAGGAGGTTAAGCATTCTTAGTCACAGGTTGAGGTAGGAGGTCAGCACAAGGTACATGTCATAAAGATCTTGCTGATAAAACAGCATGTGGTAAAGAAGCCAGCCAAAACTCACCAAAACCAAGATGGTGACGAGAATGACCTTTGGTCATCCTCACTACTCCTATGCTAATTATCATGCATTAGCATGCCAAAGACACTCCCACTAGTGTCATGACAGTTTACAAATGCCATGGCAATGTCAGGAAGTTACCATATATGGCCTAAAAAGGGGAGGAACCCTCAGTTCCAGGAATTGTCCACCACTTTCCTGGAAAACTCATGAATAATCCACCCCTTGTTTAGTACACAATGAAGAAGTAACTATAATATAAGTATAATCAGTTGAGCAGCCCATGCTGCTGCTCTACCTACATAATAGCCATTCTTTTATTTTTGTACTTTCTTAATAAACTTGCTTTCACTTTATGCTAAAAAAAGAAGAAATTGACAGAGTAGAAACAAATAAGAATATCCAAGATTCAAATAACAATACATACATCAAATATGGCTGGGAGCGGTAGCTCATGCCTGTAATCTCAGCATTTAAGAGGACAAGGCAGGTGTATTGCTTGAGCTCAGGAGTTTGAGACCAGCCTGGGCAACATGGTGAAACCCTATCTCTACAAAAACTACAAAAAATTAGCCAGGCATGGTGATGCATGCCTGTAGTCCCAGACACTCAGGAGGCTAAGGTGGGAGAATTGCTTGAGCCTGGGAGACAGAGGTTGCAGTGAGCCAACATCATGCCATTACACTCCAGCCTGAGTGATAGAGTGAAACTCTGTCTCAAAACAAACAACAATACAACAAAATCAAATGCTGTACCCTCAAAACAAATAATACATTCCTTTTCCTTGATTTCTTTTATACACTTAGCCTCCATGACCCCATCCTCTCAGCTTTCCTTCCACTTCCTTGGTGCCCCTTTCTCTGTCATCTGCCAGTTCCTCTCATTCTTCCAGACTTATCATGTGTGTTTCTAAAAGCTTAGTCCAGGGCAATTCTATCTGCTGTCTCTACAGTCAGCCCTTAGTATCCATGGGTTTGGCATCTATGATTCAACCAAATGCAGATTGAAAATATTTGTGGAAAAACAATTAAAAATAGCAATACAACAATAGGCCAGGCATGGTGGCTCACACCTGTAATCCCAGCACTTTGGGAGGCCAAGGCAGATGGATCACCTGGGGTCAAGAGTTTGAGACCAGCCTGGCCAACATGGTGAAACCCCTTCTCTACTAAAAATACGAAAATTAGCCAGGTATGGTGGTGGGTGCCTGTAATCCTAGCTACTCGGGAGGCTGAGGCAGGAGAATCGCTTGAACCTGGATGGTGGAGGTTGCAGTGAGCTGAGATCATGCCACTGCACTCCAGCCTGGGTGGCAGAGCAGGACTCTGTCTCAAAAATAAAATTAAAGAAACAATACAAATAAAACAAATAAAAACCAATACAGTACACCAACTATTTATATAGCATTTACTTGTATAGGTATTATAAATAATCTAGAGATGATTTAAAGTATGTGGAAGGATATGTGTAGGTTTCATGCAGATACTACACCATTTACATAAGAGACTTGAGTATCTGTGGATTTTTTGTATCACTTGGGGGTCCTGGAACCAATCCTTCCAACGGATGGAAGTACTCCCTTGACAGCTTCACCTAGTCTCTTGGCTCTAAATATCAACTGCTGACTGACAGCTTCTAAACGTATATCTCCATCCCAGACCTCTCTTCTGAACCCCACATTCATGGATCCAGTTGTCTACTTAACATATCTCAAATTCAACATTTTTGAAATGGAATTCCTAAATTTTATCCCCAACCTGCTCCATCCACAGTCTTCCCCATCTCAGTGGATGACAAGTCTAGAAAGTCACTCAAGCCAAAACCTTGATATGATTCAGAACTCCTCTCTTTTATTCCCCATACCTAATCTGTTAGGAAACCCTATTGGCTCTACCTCCAAAATATATTCCAAAGCCAACCCTTTTTCCCCACCTCTACTCCTCCCACCTTGACTCAAGCCACCTTCATCTCCCACCAGGACAATGGAGATAACATCCTAGCCATCTCCCTACTCCCACATTTGTTCCCCTACAGTCAATTCTTCACAAATTCATCTGTGTGAGCTCTTCAAAAACTAAGTGAGATTACACTCCTATGCCAAAAACTCATTTTACTAAGAGTCAAAGTCCTTAAAGTCTCTCAAAACCATACAAGGTCCTGCAGGAACTGTATAGACATGCAGACACACACAAACATACACATCCCTCCTCTTCCCTCACATTCCATGTCATCTTCAGTGAAGACTACTCTGACCATTGTATATTAAATTGCAATCTGTACACCCACCCTGCACTCCCCATCTATTATTTGCTTTAATACAAATAAAAACCAATACAGTATACCAACTATATATACCAACTCTTCCTCTTCTTATAAGGGCAGCTTCCTCTACTATTTTGGAAAGCATTTGCCATTTTCCATAGCACAGGTAACACTACTGTATAGTTTGCTTATTTATTATGAGTATTGCTTATCATTTCCTCTCACTGTAATGAAAGCTTCACAAGGGCAGGGATCTTTGTTTTGTTCATTGATGGATCCTAAGAATCTGGATCAGTGCCTGGCACACAGTAGGCACTCAATAAATAATTGTTGAGTGATTTTTTTTTTGTACTAAGATGGAACATAGGAAATTTTGATCATGTATTTGGTCATGAAGGGAACATCAACAAACTGTAAAAAGCACCAAGTATTAGAACACATTTAATGACCAGAGTTCAATATAATTAGAAATTAACAACCAAGTAACACTTTTCAAAAAGCTTTCCACTTCTATAGTTTAAAACAGTTTTCTGTGTCTTTTTTTTCTTCCTCCCTTCTCTCTCCCTACCTCAACCAGCCCGGGGGCCTCCCATGAAGCATCTACCTGTGATTCCCAGGTGATGCTCCGCAGTTCAGTCCTCCAGCATGTTCTCATTTCTGAGCTGTAAGGCTGCAGTGGAAGAGGAGCACCTGGAGGATGTAGTGTGGGGCTGCCACTAGTCAATAAGCAAACACTTACTCACAAATTCCGGACCACAGCCTGTCCATGAGATGAGAGTCCAATGAAGGAGAAGACTGGGGAGGAAACGAGGTACAGCATCTTGTGTAGGGACAGTGAGTACTTTGTCACTGATCTAAGATGCAGCCTGCCCCAAAGCAGGTAGTCATGCCAAGAGTCCAAGCCTAGGGACCTGAGTTTTCCACTGGCTGTGAGCACTGGTCCATCTCTGTGCAAGTTGGTTATGTGGTCCATGTGTAGCTTTCGAGAGCAGTTGTGACCATGGGACTCAGATATCAGATGCTAACCATCTTCACTTTCATTTTACTTTACTGAATAAACTTTTAAAATTGAAGTGTAGCATACATTCAGAAAAATGATCAAATCATAAGTGAATAGCTCTCTATGGACTGAATTGTGCTCCCCCTAAATTTATATGTTGAAGCCCTAATACCCAATGTGACTGTGTTTCGAGATAGGGTCTGTGAGGAGATGATAAAGATTAAACAAAGTCATAAGGGTTGGGTCCTAATCTGATAGAACTAGTGCCCTTATAAGAAGAGGAAGAGACACTAGAACTCTCCTCTCTGCCATGTGAGGTTACAAGAAGGCAGCCATCTGCAAGCCAGAAAGAGAACCCTCCCGGGGAACCAAATTGGTGGACAAATTGATCTTTAACTTCTCAGTCTATAAAACAGTGAGCAAATAAACTTCCGTTGTTTGAGCCACCCAGTGTATGATATTTTGTTCTGGCAACCTGAGAAGACTAATATAAGCTCAATGAATTCTCACACAGAGGGCACACCATGTAATTACCATCTGGGTCAACATATAGAATATTACCTGCATCCCAGAGTCCTCGTTATTTCTCACCCCCAAGCCCCCTCCTCCCAAGGTTAGCCAACTTCGGACACCAAAAGCAAGTTTAGACTATTTTTGGATTTTTAATAAATAAAATCATACAGAGGAAAAAATAAAAATCTTTCTCAATGATTCAATAATTCCTAGTCTAAGAACCAAAAAAAAAGGAAACTACAAATTATTGTCTTAGAAATAAAATCATAACATATAAAAAAATCTGTGATACAATCTACAATCTAGTGGCACTAAGCAGAAAAATTTAAGCCTTACGTTAATGTATTAGAATAAAAAATTTGAAATAATCTATGAAAAGAACAATTAAATAGAACTGAAGAAATTAGTAAAAATAATTAATAAAGGCCAAAACTGTAATAGAAAACTTAGCACAGATCAGTAAAATACAACCTGTGTCCTTTTTTTTTTTAATTGTGAGACAGTCTTGCTCTGTTACCTAGGCTAGATAGAGTGCAGTGGTGCAATCTTGGCTCACTGCAGTCTTGACCTCCTGGGCTCAAGCGATCCTCCCACCTCAGCCTCCTGAGTAGCTGGGATTACAGGCATGCACCATCATGCCCAGTTAAATTTTTTTTTTACTTTTTTTTTTTTCTTTTGTAGAAATGAGGTCTCACTATATTGCCCAGGCTGGTCTCGAATTCCTGGGCTCAAGTGATCCTCCTGCTTCAGCCTCCCAAAATGCTGGGATTACAGGTTTGAGCCACTGCACCTGGTCAATCCCGTGTTCTTTAGGAGGACAACCTGCACTATGCATCTTCCATTTGTTCCTCCAAAAAACACAGAATCAGCTGGAGAAGGTTCAAGATGCTGGAAGTCTTCAAGACACTGAAGTTCCCCCAGCATCTTTGCCCTTCTCCACATGACTCTGTTCCTGGGAAACTGATCTCTATGTACTATATCCACAGGTGCCCAGTTGTTTGGCCAGAGGGGAGCACCAGCTGGAGTTATGAGGGAGATGAGAGTCAGGTTAGAACATTTATTTCTTTAGCTTGATCTCTGCAGGCATCTGCCTGTGTCTCTCATTGGCAGATCTGAGCTCTTCTAAAGGAGGCCTCTTCCATGACCCTCTCATTTCAGCTTCTGGTCCGTGCTGCCTCCCTCCACCAACTCATGTCTAGGAGTGATAATGCCCCTCATTACTAGCCCTTTGCCTTTCGCTATACCCTGACCACATCTGTATAAAGACTTTGTCCTTTATTAAACTCTCCTCAAATTATTCAGTGTGGGTGTGCCTAATGTTTCCTGACTGCAGCAACTCCCCAAAATTAAAAAACATAGAAATTAAATTTTAAAAGCATTTTAGAAGGTCTCACCAAGAGAAAACACACACACACACACACACACACACACACCCCTACAACAACATTAGGAACAGGAAAGGAGAAACAATTGCAAATATGGAAGAGGTTTCTTTAAGGATAAATCAATTGTATGAAACTTTATATCAATAAATTTGAAAATCAGGGAATGGATAATTATTTAGGGCAAGATAAATGATCAAAATTGGTTTAAGAAAACAACCAGAAAAGAAAAGACAGTCAGGCATTAGGTGCCCCTAAATGAGGCACCTGGGGTTAAATGATTAAATAAGGCCAAAGAATTTTCATGTTACGTAAGTTGTTCTACAGCATATAAAAAGATTAACATTTCCCCAGCTCCTTTATGAACCTGTCATAAACCTGATACCAAAATTAGTCAATTAGAAGAAAGTGATTGGTCAATTCCACTTAGGAATATAGATGAAAAAAATATCCTAATAAAACTCTAGCAAATTGAGCTCAGCAGTGGATTAAAAGAAAAACATATAATGGATTTATTCCAAAAAGGGAAAGATGATTCAGCAATAAGATATCTATTACTGTAATTCAGTGCATTAAGAGATTGAAGGGTAAAAGTCATACAGTATTTCGCTAAATGCTGAAAAACCATTTGATAAAATTCAACACCCATTCCTGTATTAATTTTTTAAAGTATCTCCTAGCAAAACAGCAATTAAAAGAAACTGCATTATCTTGATGATGGGTATCTTACCAAAATCTGCAGCCAACAAGAAGGGAAGGAGGAATTAGTCATAGCATGGACCTCAAAGAACCAGGACTTCTTTTATTAACAGAGAATATGTTGTATGCTTCAAAATCCAACAGACGTAAAAGGGTGTAGATGAAAAGTCTTTTTTAGCCCATCATCCAGTGATTCAGCTGCCCTCTCGAGACACAAACAATAGTATTAGTTTCTCAGTTATCCTTCTGGAGCTAGTTTATGCATTTGCATGCAAATTTGTAAATCTGTATATTTTTCACCCAATGGTAGTAAACACTAGTTCTTCTCATTGACAAAATATTGTTCTATATCAGTACATAATGAGATACCTTATTCTTTTTTTCTGGCCAAAATCATCACTTTGGATAAATGTAAATTTGTTCAACTACTACTCTGCTGTGAGATAGGCTGTTTCAAAACTTTCGCTATGATAATGCTGTAGTTAATTATGCTTTATATATTTGTCATTTTGTGCACGTCTGAATGTATATGCATGATTGTGTCATAAAGAATTCAATCTTGCCCAAAAAGAAGTTCTGACCTTTGCCTTTGGCTTCTAAAAGGTAATTTTTGTCATACTTGGTAGGAGGATCTTTGTTTAAGGTGGAGAGTAGCCACACCAGATCTTAGGGTAGAGTTATTCATACCCAACAGCCTTAGTGTCAAGGTTGGCCATGTCAGAAAGACTACGTGACTTAGGGTGGAGACTTTGGGTCATGCATATGATTCAATACGGGGACTGAGTTCAATCACATGGGCAATCAATTAATAAGTCATGCCTATATAATGGAACCTGAGTTAAAACTCTGAACACTGAGGCTTGAGTAAGCCTCCCTGGTTAGCAACACACATGTGTGTTGATGCTGGGACAGTAAAACATGCTGACTCCATGGGGAGAGGACAATGAAAGCTTGAATTTGGAGCCCTACTGGATTCTGTCCTATGCTTCTCTCCCTTTTTCTCATCTTAAATTCTATCCTTTCCATGAAAAAACTCTATCCTTTCCCTGTAATAAGCCATTACCATTTAGTATAACAACTTTCAGTGACTTCTGTGAGCCCTTTAGTGAATTATCAAACCTGAGGGTAGGAACCCTCCAAATTTGTTTCAGAAATGAGGATCATCTTGTGTGGAGACTGTGCCCTCTAATCTTGTAGTTGGCCCTAAGCTCCTCACAAGGATAAATCCAGGGGAGTAGAATTTTTTGGTAGAAGTATATGCATTTGCAAATTTTGTAAATATGAACAAAATGTCCTTTATAGAAATTGTGCCACATTGTATTTCCACTAGCAACAGAGCAGAGGTTTTAACAAAAGGGTGGGGTGAAACCATAATAATCACTTCCCCATCCTGGATTGTGAGAAAGTAAAGTCACTTCTTGGGAGGGCTATAGACATTATGGGGAAAGCAGAGTTTAAAGGCAAGGAGGCAGGGAGAATATTCCCAGATGTGATTGAGGCAGGAGACATACACAGGGTTTGGGGAAGTCAAGAAGAATGGAAACTGCATCGAGGACAAGGAAGAACAGAATGTGCAGCTCAATGGGGAAGTAGAATGGCCATCTTCAACATGGGGCACTCATGCTCCTGGGTGATACTAAGGGCTTTGTGAGAGCAGACAGGATTTCCAGATCCTCAACGTCCTTATGTACCCTTTCCTAAATGAATCTGTCTGAGAAGATGCTTGTGATCTTCCATTTCTCCTTCTGCCCTTGTACCAAGAAAAGACTCATGTTTCAAATACCTGAAAGTTTCCAGAGGGAATTGTCCTGGGACATCAACACCTCTGGGACAGCCAAAAAATTGACAAGTAGAAAATGTATTGTACCTGAGGGAGACTGCGGCTCTACCTTTTCTGTACAGTGATGTGGTTGTCAAGGAGCAGATATAGCATATTTACTTTATTTTTAAAATGCAGCCAGACTTCTTCTGAGAATAAGTAAGCCTGATTTGGTGGATAGTTTGGACCAAGAGGACTGGCATTGCCATTAGGTTGTATGGCAAGTATTTTCATAAATTAGATAAGTGAAACCTACAGCCATAATGTTTTGACAAAAATATATTTAAGGCTCATATATAGTATATGTACACTGAAATTATATCTTTTGCAATTATTTAATCTCAAGATGAAAGAGTAAACAACTTAAAAATGTGTAAAAGATGCATAGTTTTACAATATTCTGTAGGTACAAGAGGTTCAAAAGAACTGCAGAAGTCTGGGGAGGTGGGAATCAACTAAAGGAAATAGAGATTGTAATGATCTCTTGTGGGGCGGGGGTGGATGCTGAGCTGGAGGGCTTAATTAATCTGAATGAGAGAACCAGGAACCTTTGACTCTACAAATGTTGGCGATGGAAGAGGGAGGGTTAATGGCAGACATAAAGATCACCATGTTATTCCAGGTTGGGCATGGCAGCTCACGCCTGTAATCCCAGCACTTTGAAGGGCCAAGGCAGGCAGACCATCTGAGGTCAAGAATTCAAGACCAGCGTGGCCAACATGACAAAACCCTGTCTCTACTAAAAATACAGAAATTAGCCAGGCGTGGTGCCGCATGCTGTAATCCCAGCTACTCGGGAGGCTGAGGCAGGAAAATCACTTGAATCCGGGAGGCTGAGGTTGCTGTGAGCCAAGACCATGCCACTGCACTCCAGCCTGGGCGACAGAAGAGACTTTGTCTCCAAATAAATAAATAAATAAAATAAAACAAAATAAAATAAAAGTCATCACATTATTCCTTTGAAATTTCACCTCTCTCTCTCAAGCATGTCAGCATGTCTTTTTTTTTCTGTCTTTGCTTTTCTTTCTCTTTTTGTCTCTGCCTACCACCTTTTTCCTTCTGTGTTTATTTCTGCCTAAGCCTCGTTCTCTCTCCTTCAGATTTCTTCCTCTATCATTTCCTCACCTCTACCTTGATCCCTGCAACTGAATTAGCATGAGTACTGAGCTAATGAATATATTCTATTAATTGCATGTTTTAGTGTTTCAGGTTCCTAATTCTTCTAAAAATTGTATGAGATGTATTTTATTTTCTGTTTCAAAAAGTAATTTAGTTACCATTTACTTTCTAAAGATGCCTGATTGCTTTATTCCCTTGGACCAGAAGCTCTTGTCAGGATAGAAAAAGGCTGCCAGTCTTTGTCCTGAGCTTATCAAACTACATACTTTTCACTTGAGGACTCTGCTTTTTGTTCTCTCAGAAACCTGTGAGCACAGCAGTTCCTGGTGAGTTGCTCCTCAGTGCATGGCAAGCTGCAGGTCTCCTGTCCGTTCCACACACATTCCCATCTTTATCCCACCTTGTCTATGGATGTCACTGGGGACTTGACTTTATTTCTGGTTATTGCTCATCCTGATTTCTCCCCTCACAATTTCCATTATCCATCCATCACTTCCTGAGTGTTTACTGCTGTGGCCGCCTCCCAGCATGTCCGCTCACATAGGCCGTGCTGTTGACCAGGAGGGTCGGCGGTGGGGAGGTTCCTATGAGGGCAATGTCCTTCTCTTTGGCAGAGAAAAGAAGGAAATTGCCCAAGAGAAGGAAAATGCCCCCATAGAAACCCCTGCCCCACCCCTGACCCTCTTGGTTTCCTTCTCTCTTCCAGTTGTTCAGTTGGAAAAAGTCAAGGAGCCCATTTGATCACATTTCCAGAGCCTTACTATGAAGAGTCTTTGTTGTTGTTGTTGTTTTAACTATAAAAAGAGTTGTAGAACATCATTGTCTACAGTTATTTTCCACCTTTAATAATCTATTGCATGGACCACAAGCAGATTGAAAGGTGATTTTTATCTCAGTTCCGTAAATACTGGTGAAACTCTGTGGGCCAGTTGCTTAATTTCACTGGGCCCTGGTAGGAAAGATCACTTCTAGGAAAGCTTCCAGCTCCAGAATGTATGATTCCATCAACTTCTCCAGTTCATTGGCATCACAAAAAATAAAGGGCATCTTCCCTGTCTGCCTTACTCCTCCTCTTTATAGTTCCCGAGCATAGCCCAGCACTGCCACATGGTAGACACCCATGGCAGACTTTTACAGACTACATGAAACCTGCTTTGTCATGAACGTGGCCATCATGGAGTTATAAGGACTGGGCTTCTCACCTTTGAGATGTTGTTCTTCTTCTCCTCACTCCTTACCTTGGTCTCCTCTATCCACCAAGTATCATGCTTGAGAATGAATCCTGAAAGTCTTAAGAAAAAGTGTTTACCAAGTACTGGATAAAACACATGGTGATTAATAACAAGTTAAGCTGCCCAAAATTTCATCTTGTCTTTATCAATATCTGTAATTGACTTTTAGCTAAACCAGCAGCCAACATCATCATTAGCTCCAGAAGAAGGGTCTTTTATCAAGTTTAAGGGCACATGATTTGGCTAGCAGTCAGCATACTTCCATTCTAAAAATGGCAGCAAATATGAGAAAATTAAAATCTAGGACCCGCACTTCTGAGAAAGAGAGGGGAGTTATAAGGATTGCAAATTCCTTGATTTATAATTTAATGATGTAATTATTTTTTCCAGAAAAACTTTTATTCAACAGTGGTATGGATTGATGGTTCCAAGGAATTATGACATTCTATTAACTTTCCACAGGAATTACTTCATTGCATTGAGATTAAATTTATTTTATTAGACAGTGAGAACTATGTCTCAGCAGATTTCCTTTTGCTTCAACCCTTTCGAAACTATTTATTTTAATAAAACAATATAAACAAATCATCTTTGTTTCTTATTATTTTATTCGCCCCTGTGCCCAAGATAACTTTTTATTATTGCCATGTTTTATCTTTGGAACAATACACAAGAAAAAAAAAAACTGTTGGTTGCTTTTGCAGAGGGAAAGTAGGTGGCAGGAAACAGGGAATAAGGCCAAATTTTATTGTACCACTTAAATTTTGAAACATGTGAAAAGACTTTTATTTGAAAAAATTAATAATGAAATAATACAGGCACATAACAAAAAAGATCAATAGTATTAAAAGACATTTCTCTGCCCCACCTATCATTATTCCCTCTACTTCTTTAGAGGCATCTACTTTCAACTCTTTCACCTGCTTCTCATACTTAGCCTCACATTTCTAAATAGGATGCTCTTATTGCTACTTCTAAATTTATCAACTGTAGAGAGTATCTGTTAATTTCCAGTTATGGGATTGGAAAGTTTAATCTTTTTATACATCATGACAACTAGTTCCCCTTTGTCATTTTTGCGATCTGGTGTATCATAGTTTTTTAGTTTAACAAATAGCTAACGTAAGTATCATATACTGGTGAATCAAGTTGGTTTACAATTTTCTTCCTTCCTCTTATGGTTTTCTACTTTCCCTCTGTTTTTATTTGCTTAATTTTCTGTGATATTTTTTCAAGTGATTTGATAGAATTGTTATTACATGTCCAATTTTTTCAAATGCTCAAATGCATACCTCACATTTCCCCCAGAAATTTTTTTAAGAATTCTGGCTATGCTGAGATTATCAACTCTGGTTATCAACTAAGGCACTCAAGGTTACTCACTCCCTTCTTAAGAGCCTTCTTTGTTCACACTAACTTTTCACTGCAACTCTGTTACCAATACAGTTCTACTTGGAAAAAGGTAAATTAAATTCTGTTTCCCCAAGGGACATTTCCTCCTCTCCAGGAGCTGCCAAAACACCGTGACTATTCTTCCCTTGAACACCCTCTCTTTCTTCACAAAGTCAGTAAGGGCTCAAGGTAATAAGCTTTATTCACTACCAGAACACATTTTATTTATTTTATTTTTTTAAATTATACTTTAAGTTTTAGGGTACATGTACACAGAACACATTTTAATGTAGCGAACTTGCATATCAGTAGACAAGTGTTTGTTTATATGCCAGCATCACAGTGGAGGCCAAGTATCAGACATGTTCCCTAATGTCAAAGACTTTACAATCTGTCTCATGTAACACAGGAGTGAAACAGAACTAAAAATCAATAGTTCCTTTCTATCTCTGATTAATAGTTCTTCTATACCTTAAATGTATTAATCTTTGTAAAATTCTTTTTTTTTTTCTTTTCTTCTGTCTTTTTACTGTGTATGCTAGCTATGACACTAATGGCTCACTGCCTAATCATTGTATTTTTATAATTTTTGGAAACTGTCACATTTTGCCTCCAAAGCTGACCTTTCACAAGTTACTTAATCTTTTTGCATCTCATTTCTTCATATGTAAAATGGGAATAATAATGTTACCTTATAAATTTGTTGTGAGCACGAAATAAGATCAATGTGATGAATTTAGTCCAGTTCCTGACACTTGATAAAACAGTCAATAGATAGTAACTACTGTTTGTATATTGGAATTATTTGTTATTATCATCATTTTACTTGGACACAGGAGAGAATCTTAAAGCAACACTTCACTATCTTCTAGTAGTCAGTGTTATTATTAAGAAGTCTGATGCTAATTTCATTTCCATTACTTGTAAGTTACCTTTTCTCTTTCTCTTTCTCTCTCTCTCGCTGCCCTCTCCCTGTCTCTCATTTTTCTCTCCCTCTCTCTTCTCTCCATCATCAATGTTTTAAAATTCACAATGGCATGTTTTATTTAGCACTTTTAATCTGGACATTTCTTTTCTCCACTTTTGGAAATTTTTGTTCTACTTCTTTGATAATTTCTTCCCTCCATTTTCTCTGCTCTGTTTCTGGAACTTCTTAAAACTGCCAATTTTCTTTTATTTCCATTATTCATGGTCTGATTTATTTTTGGTATTGAGTTCATGCTAATATCTGCAGCTGTCAATGTAATTACCATTGTCATCTTAGTGTGATGGTTCTAGAGCTTGAAATTTCTATATTTAAAAACATTATACTTCACAATTAAAATTAAAAACTTAAGTTGGGAGTGTAGGCTAGCAGCCTACATATCACATCTTTTGACTTTGCTCTGGAGTAATTTTTAAATTACACTATTCAAAGGAATACATTTTGCTCTGTTCTCTTCTCTGTAAAGAGTAATAGCAGAGGAATTTAAAAATGAAAGAACGCAACAAAGGCCTTGAGGATGAAATGTGTTTCATCCATCTCTGAAATTAATCTTCTTTTCATCAGCTGGGCTATAGGATGGACCTACAAAATTGGAGTTCTTGCTTATCAGCATGTAACATAGCTAGCAGTCCTGACTGTATCTAAACCCATCTGAGCTAGTTAAGACCTTTGTAGGTCTTCAGCATTCTTGTTTTGGAAAGCCCCACTCAGGGTCTTATTAAAATTTTTAAAATGCACTCATATCACGAATAATGTTGTCCCAGGCACTGTTCTAAGAACTTGGCATACATTAGTGAACAATACTAAGACCCTTACCTTGTAAAATCTTTATCCTATATAATTTATATCCAACTAAGGAAGAGTCAGGGTGAATCGAGTTGAGTATAATTAAATGGTTAGCATGCTATGTTAGGTAGACACTTACGTTAATATGTCAGTGGTTAGTCTAGACTGAACTGAGGGAACAAACAGTCCCCCAGATCTCAGTAGCTTAACATAACAAAAGTTTATTTCTGGCTCACGACATGTTCATTGTAGTTTAGAGGGGCTCTGCTCCATAGACGTAGTCACTGGGAACCCAGACTTCAGAAGGCATCACTGTCTTCTAGCTGCACAAATGAGTACATACAACCTCTTCAGTCTCCACAACTGAGAAGGAGTAAGGTGGAGAGTCATTCATTGACTTTTAATTGTTTCATACTAGAAGTGACAAAGGCCATTTCCAGTCACATCCAATGGCCAGAACCAGCCACAGGCCCCGCCTAACGGCAAAGAGATCAGAAAATGTGGGAAAGCCCAGGAATATTCATGGGTAGTAAATATCTCCAAAATAAAGCTTATTTTAATACTTATTTGTTTCATTCTGAAGTTTTCCTTTGACATTTTAAGGTCAATAAATGTTTTCAAGTCTCAAATATTTGCATGAAGAATTCATAGGCCCTAAGCATTGTTCCTACAATTACAATAGTTTGCATTATATTTACTGAAAGGTTATTACATGCAGGCATTGTTTTAGGTGCTTTATATGAGTATGTAAATGTGTTGCTCATTTATTCTTCACAACAATGCTATGATGTAGGTACTGTTCCTACCCTCATTCCACAGCTGAGGAAATAGAGGCACAAAAAGGGTAAGTCACCTGCCCAAGTCACACAACTAGTGAATGACTATGCCTGAACTTGTGCCACCTAGTCACACTGCCTTTCGGTCGTGAAGGATAAACAGCCTGTGGGACATGCAGCCATTTATCTTTTCTGCCTGTACCAACACTTATGGTCACAATAATGAAAGAGGAAAGAAAATAAAAAGGAAAAGCAAACTGCTGTCCAGTGTGAGAACAGTAGTGAGCAGTTCTCGTTTTCCTTTGGGTGTTTCTAGGCAGAACAGTACATAAAGAGACAGGAGAAATAGGAGATGGCTTTCTTCCTTGTAAAGTTTGAGATTACAATACCCACTACAGCCTGCATGCTGGAAAAAATGGGATAAAGCAGCTACCTAACCAGTACAATCCTAATGGAATTTATTTTGCCTTCAAATGAGCATCTAATGTGATTAAAGAATGGAAGTTATTAAACAAATAAGGTTTACCAAGGCATTTATTTCCATTTTTGTGTGTGAAACAAATATAAATGTAGCCAATTCACTCAAGATGTTGCCTTACCCGAAACCTTGCAATTAGAGCTTGTAGAACATTCATGACTCAGCACATCTGTTCACAGTGCATGCTGTTTGTTTCTGGTTTTGTATTCAATGTGTCACCAAAAACTGCAAGCAAGACTCAGCAGCATGCAAGCCTGCACTAACATGCACATGCTCAGTAAACTTACACTAAGAATCTACACTAGACCAAGAGCACATACTGTGCAATCCAATCCCATTCATAGAGTTCAATAACAGGCACCAACCAAGAATTTCATATCTTGCCAAACTAAACTTTATAAGCAGATGGGAAATAAAATATTTTCCAGACAAACAAGTGCTAAGGTAAGGTAAGGCAAGTGATCGTTACCACTATACCAGCTCAAGAGATCCTTAAGGGAGTTCTAAACATGGAAACAAAAGAATAACACCTGCTACCACAAAAACACACATAAGTATGCAGCCTGCAGACCCTAGAAAGCAACCACACAATAGAAACTACAAAGCAACCAGCTAACAACTTCACAATAGGATCAAACCCCACATATCAATATTAACCTTGAAATATATAAATGGCATAATTGCTCCCACTTGAAAGGCACAGAATGGCAAGTTGGATAAAAACAAACAAGACCTATCCATCTGCTATCTTCAAGAGACTCATCTCACACATAATGACACCCATAGGCTCAAAGTAAAAGGTTGGAGAAAAATCTACCACGTAAACAGAAAACAGAAAAAGAGTAGGGGTTGCTATTCTTATATCAGATAAAGCAGACTTTAAACCAACAACAGTTAAAAAAAAAAAAAAAAGGACAAAAGGGTATTATGTAATGGTAAAATATTCAATTCAACAAGAAGACTTAACTAAATATGTATGCACCCACATTAGATTAGCCAGATTCATGAAACAAGTGTTTCTAGGTCTATGAAAAGACTTAGACAGCCACACAATAATAGTGGGGGACTTCAGCACTTCACTGACAGCATTAGACAGATCATCAAGGCAGAAAATTAACAAAGAAATTCTGGACTTAAATTCAACACTTGACCTATTGGACCTAATGTATATCTACAGAATACTCCACCCATCAATCACAGAATATACATTATTTTCATCTGCACATGGAGCATACCACAAGATTGACCACATGCTTGGACATAAAGCAAGTTTTAATAAATTCAAAAAAATCAAAATCATATCAACCGTGCTGGACCACAGTGAAATAAAAACAGAAATCATACCAAGAAAATGTCTCAAAACCACACAATTACATGGAAATTAAACAACTTGCTCCCAAATGACTTTTGGGCAAACAAAATCAAGGTAGAAATTTTTAAATATCTTTGAAATAAATGAAAACAGGGACACAACATATCAAAATCTCTGGCATGCAGCAAAAGCAGTGGTAAGAGGAAAGTTTGTAGCACTAAATGCCTACCTCAAAAAGTTAGAAAGATCCCAAATTAGCAATCTAATATCACACCTAGAGGAACTAGAAAAAATAAGAAGAAATTAACCTGAAAGTTAGAAGAAGAAAAGAAATAATAAAAATCAGAGCTGAACTGAAAAATGTTGAGACCCAAAAAATTATACTAAGAATCAACAAAACCAAGAGTTTGTTTTTTGTAAGGATAAACAAGATTGATAGACACTAGCTACATTAAAAAAAGGAAAGATTCAGATAAGCACAATCAGAAACAGCAAAGGTAACATTACAGTTTGTTCCCCAGAAACATAAAAGATCCCCAGAAACTATTATGAACATCTCTACACACACAAACTAGAAAATCTAGAGGAAATGGATGAATTCCTGGAAATATACAATCTCCCAAGATTGAATCAGGAAGACATTGAAACACAGAAAAGACCAATATTTAGTTCTGAAACCAAATCAGTAATTTATTTTATTTTATTTTTTTAATTTTTTTTAAGATGGAGCCTTGCCTTGTTGCCCAGGCTGGAGTGCAGTGGCCGGATCTTAGCTCACTGCAAGCTCTGCCTCCCGGGTTTACGCCATTCTCCTGCCTCAGCCTCCCGAGTAGCTGGGACTACAGGCGCCCGCCATCTCGCCCAGCTAGTTTTTTGTATTTCTTAGTAGAGACGGGGTTTCACCATGTTAGCCAGGATGGTCTCGATCTCCTGACCTCGCGATCCGCCTGTCTTGGCCTCTCAAAGTGCTGGGATTACAGGCTTGAGCCACCGCGCCCGGCCAAATCAGTAATTTTAAAAAAACCTATCAAACAAAATAACCCAGACCAAATGGATTCACAGCCAAATTCTACCAGACATACAAAGAAGAGCTGGTACCAATACAACTGAAATTATTTCAAAAATTGAGAAGGAGGAGCTCCTCCCTAACTCATTCTATGAAGCCAGACATCATCCTGATATCAAAACTGGGCAAAGACCAAAAACAACAACAAAAAACTGCAGGTCTATATCCCTGATGAACGTAGACACAAAAATCCTCAACAAAACACTAGCAAACCAAATTCAACAGCATATCAAAAAGTTAGTTAATTCACTATGAACAAGTAGGCTTCATTCCTAGGATACAAGTTTGGCTCAACATATGCAAATCAATAGATGTGACATAAACAGAATTAAAAACAAAAGGCATATGTGTTAGTTCATTTTCATACTGCTGTAAAGAACTACCTGAGACTGGGTAATTTACAAAGAAAAAAGGTTTAATTGACTCAGTTCTGCATGGCTGGGGAGGCCTCAGGAAACTTACAACCATGGCAGAAGGCTAAGGGGAAGCAAGGCACATCTTTCCAAGGTGAAACAGGAGACAGAGAGTGAGCAAGGGAAGAAGTGCCACACTTTACACCATCATATCTTGTGAAAACTCACTCACTATCACAAGAACAGCATGAGGGAAACCCACCCCCATAATCCAATCACTTCCCAGCAGGCCCCTCCTTGTACATGTGGGGATTACAGTTCGAGATAATATGAGTGGGGACACAGAGCCAAACCACATCACCATAAGATCATCTCAATAGACACAGAGAAAGCTTTTGATAAAATCAAGTATCCCTTCATGATAAAAACTAGGCATTGAATGAACATACCTCAGAATAATAAGAGCCATCTACAGCAAACACACAACTAACTGGAAGCATTCGTCTTGAGAACTGGAATAAGGGAATAAGACAAGGATGCCCACTCTCACTACTCCTATTCAACATAATTCTGGAAGTCTAGCCCAGGCAATCAGGCAAGAGAAAGAAATAAAAGGCATCCATGTAGGAAAAGAGGGCGTCAAATTATTTCTCTTCACTGATAGCATGATTCCATACTTAAGAAACTCTAACTACTCCACCAGAAAGCTACTAGAACTGATAATTTTAGCAAACTTCCAGGATACAAAGTCACTGTACAAAAATCAATAGCATTTCTATACAACAATAATATTTAAGCTGAGAGTCAGATCAATAATGCAATCCCATTTACAATAGCCTCAAAAACATAAAATACCTATGAATACACCTAACCAAGGAGGTGAAAGATCTCTACAAGGAGAACTACAAAACACTGCTAAAGAAATCATGGATGCCACCAACAAATAGAAAAACATTCCATGCTTATGGATTACAAGAACCAATATCATTAAAATGGCCATACTGCTCAAAGCAATCTACAAATCTAACGCTATCCCTATCAAGTTACCAACATCATTTTGGTAAAATGAAAATCTCACCAAAGATATTTTGGAGAATTGGGAAAAAAAAAAAAAAAAAAAAAAAAAAAAAAAAAAAAAAAAACTGTGCTAAAATTCATATGGAACCAAAAAAGAGCTCAAATAGCCAAAGCAATTCCAAGCAAAAGAACAAAGCTGGGGCATCACATTACCCTACTTCAAACTATACTATAAAACTGCAGTAACCAAAGCAGCATGGTACTGGTACAAAAACAGACACATAGACCAATGGAACAGAATAGAGAATCCAGAAATAAAGCCACACACCTACAGCCATCTGATCTTTTGACAAAGTTGCAAAAATAAGCAATGGAGAAACGGCTCCCTATTCAACAAATGGTGCTAGGATAGCTCTCTAGCCATATGCAAAAGAATAAACTGGACCCCTGCCTTTCACTATATAAAAACTTAACTCAAAACAGATTGAAGATTTAAATGTAAGACCTCAAACTGTAAGAATCCTAAAAGAAAACCTAGGAAACACCATTCTGGAAATGGGCCTTGGGAGATAATTTATGACTAAGCTCTCAAAAGCAATTGCAACAAAAACAAAAATTGACAAGTGGGACCTAATTAACTAAAGAGCTTCTGCACAACAAAAGAAACTATCAACAGAGTAAATGGACAACTTATAGAATGGGAGAAAATATTCACAAACTATGCATCAGACAAAGGTCTAATATCCAGAATCTATAAGGAGCTTAAACAATTGAACAAGCAGAAAGCAAGTAACCCCACCTTAAACCGGACCAAAGATCTGAGCAGATACTTCTCAGAAAAAGACATACCAATGACCAAAAACATATGAGAAAATGCTGATCATCACTAATCATTAGAGAAATGTAAATCTAAATTACAACGAGATACCATCTCACACCAGTCAGGATAGCTATTATTCAAAAGTCAAATGACAACAGATGCTGGAAAGACTATGGAGAAAAAGGAATGCTTTTACACTGTTGGTGGGAATGTAAATTAGTTCAGCCACTGTGGAAAGTTGTTTGCAGATTTCTAGAAGCACTAAAAATAGAATTACCATTTGACCTAGCAATCCCATTACTGAGGATATATCCAAAAACAAAAAATCATTTTACCAAAAGACACACCTATGTGACAGAGGCAATAGTTTTGGAGATAAAATCTGAGAAGTTTTCAAAATTAAGGTATAAATTTTCAGAAAAAAGGATCATGCAACACCCAAAGCGAGAATAAAACAAATTATTAATTCATTATAGTGAAATAAGAGATCAAAAACAATGAGAAAACCTTAAAGACATCCAAAAAGAAAACAGATTATCTCAAGTGGAACTGCAATTTGGCTGACAGCACTTATTATCAGCAATAAATAAATGCCAAAAAACAATTTAATATCTTCAAAGTGCTGAAGGGAAATAACTGCCAGTGTTGAATCCTATACTAACCAAATTCTTAGTCAAGAGTGAGAATAAAATAAAATGTACCAGTTGGGGTTGAACCAGGTAAGGAGAACCATTAGGAGATGGGAGAGAGAGAGAGAGAGAGATTTGTCAGAAATAATTGGTTTATGCAACTGTGAGGGCTGGGAAGATCACAAATAGGCTGGAACTTCGTGGACAGGTGCTGAAGCTTATTGTCCACAGATGGCAATCAGGAAATCAAGATCCAGGGAGAAGGGAGAGCCATTGTAGACCCATAACTGTTTGGAGTCTCCCACACAGGGAATGGCTAGGCCTTCCAAATGATGTCTTCACAGCAGTACCTAAATTAGTTTACTTAAATAGTTGACAGAAGGTGTGTATGCTAGAAAATTGCTACTATCTCTCTTCCATCCTCCAGCTCTTGGAGGAGAATATTCCTTGTGGCCCACCATAACTGGAAACATTCTGTAAAGGAGATTCTGGAGATTGTAGTTCAGTCTAGCCAAGTTGCCTCCCATTGGCAATCCAACCACGAGGCGGCTGGCAAGAGAGCGTGGGTGACGCAGCTTGCGGGCCAGAGCAGGGAGAGAAGGGTGGAGAATGTATTTAGTGCACAAAGGACGTAACAGCATTTATGTCTGATAGAAAGGACTTTAAGATCAAAGCATTATTATTAGTGAAAAGAAGCATTGCTAATGATAAAAGGAATAGTTCACCAAGAAGATAATAACAATACTGGACCTATACAAATCTAACAAAATAAGCTTTGATGTTTAAAGAAAACATCACAGGAGTTATAAGTAAACATCCACAAATACACTATCATAGTAGGAGGTTATAACAAAAATCTCCCAGAAAGTGATGGATCCAAATGACAAGAATTTTCTGTCTATAGAAAATATAAACAACCCAGTAAGCTTCATATAGTGAACATATTTAGAATTCTCCTCCCAATAATTAAGAACATACAGTATAACTGAAAACCATTCAAATGTCCTTCAGCTGGTGAATGGATAAACAAACTGAGTACCATTCAGCAATAAAAAGTAAATGAATTGTTGATACATGCAACAACATGAATGAATCTCAAATGCATTATGCCAAGTGAAAGAAGCCAGACTCAAAGGGTCACATGTTATACGCTTCCATTTATATAATATCTGAAGGAGGTAAAAATTAAAGAAATAGAAAACAGATCATTGGTTTCCAGAAGGGTAGGGAAGGGGTTGACTACAAAAGAGCAGTCTAAGGGAATCTGTGGGGGGGCATTGAAAATGTTCTGCCAGCCCAGGCAACATGGCAAAACCCTGCTTCTACTAAAACTACAAAACAAAACAAAACAATTAGCCACTTGTGGTAGCATGCACCTATAGTCCCAGCCACTCTGGAGGCTGAGGTGAGAGAATCACCTGAGTCCCGGAAGTCAGGGCCACAGTGAGCTAAAATCATGCCACTGCACTCCAGCCTGGGTGACAGGTGTGAGACCCTGTCTCAAAAAAGATAAAAAAAAAAAAAAAAAGGAAGAAAGAAAAATAATGTTCTATGTCTTGATTGTGGTGGTGGGGTAGTGGTTACATGACTCTATGCATCTGCAAAAACTCACAGGACTGTACACCAAAAAAACAGTGAATTTTCTGCATACAAACATGTTTTAAATTAAATGTTAAAAGTCTTTTCAAGCTCAATAAAATAACTACAAAATTGACCCAGAACATGATCACAAAGAATGTCTTAAGAACTATCAAATGTCAACACCTCAAACCCCAAATTTTCTAACTATGGCACAATAAAACTCCCAATCAGTTATAAAAATTTAGTTCCCAAATCTTCTACTTTTGGAAACCAAAAAAATACTTTGAAATAATTCAAGGCCAGGCACTGTGGCTCATGCCTGTAATCTCAGTACTTTGAGAGGCCAAAGTGGTCAGATCACCTGAGGTCAGGAGCTTGAGACCAGCCTGGTCAACATGGTGAAATCCCATCTCTACTAAAAATACAAAAAATTAGCTGGGTGTGGTGGTGGTTGCCTGTAATCCCAGCTACTCAAGAGGCTGAGGTAGGAGAATCGCTTGAACCTGGGAGGCGGAGGTTGCAGTGAGCAGAAATTGCAGTATTGCACTCCAGCCTGGGCAACAGAGCGAAACTCTGTCTAAAAAAAATATTAAAAATGAAAAAAATAATTCAAGAAGAAATCACAATAGAAATCATCAAATATTTAGAATTGAATAATAACAAAATTATCAAATATAAAAATGTGTTGAGCATAGCTAAAGCAGCACTTGGAGTAAACAGTATAGTCTTAGATGAGTATATGAAATACAGAAATTTAAAAAATAATAAGCCAAGTGTTTTGCTTAAGAAGCTAGAAAAGGACACAAAATGTTTTAAAATAGAAAGAAGAAAATAATACAAATAAGAATAAAATTAGCCATAATTGCAAACGAAGGCATATAGAGAGGACTGTTAAGAAAATGACAGTAGAATTGTGGCTGAGAGCCAAACAAAAAAACTGTGAAAAAATACAGAATCCAATCAGGTGGAAAAGAGATAAATTGAAGCCAGTCAAGTGGAGAAGGAAATTAGGCGTATTCCAGCTAGGAGTATAGAATTTCATTTCCCCAAATCAGATGATAAAAACTGGAAAGTGATTACTATTAAAATTGGTGCCCAGGGAACATGTGAGGCACTTGTTTATAAACTTGATCCCACTGAAGGGCTTTGGCTGAACCTGTCCATGCCGGCTTGGTCCCAGGCATAGGCAGAGTCCAATTCTTAAAAAGGGTTTAGTGTGTGCCCATCTCTGCTTGGGTAGAAATTGGCTTAATAAAGAAATTCTCAGGAACCCCAAAAGCGTTTATTTCCATGAGATTTAGTTCTCAATATTTAATACATTAGAGTTAAAACTTTATTCATTTAAACATAAAATAACAAAACCAATACAATATCATTTGCGAACAACGCAAAAATGAGAACAATCAAAATATCCACAAATAGGGAAATCCATTAGTGAACTGTAGTTTATTTATATAGTAGAATACTATACAGCCTATTTTAAACTAAATCTATAAATATCAACATGGATAAATCTCAGGGAAAAAAACATTTTGAGTGAAAAAGACACGTGGCCAAAAAAGTGGAATATACAATATCATGTATGTAAATTTTTTGTCAGGAAAAATTAATTGGTAGAAGCAGATCTCCAAATGCCAGGTTGCCTTTGAATTTATTCCAGCAGGCAGTAAGAGATCACTGTTGAGTGAATGAGTCATATAAAGAGTTTGAGCAGGAAACCCACATAACTTGACCTTTGCTATAAGGAGATCAGTCCTGCAGGGTTCTTAGCCTGGGAGCCACATAGAGAATTCAGGGGGTTGTGTCCTTACATGGGGAAAATATACATCTTTATTTATAGAAAATGTAATGTTTCCTTCAATTATGAACACAGGTAATGAAGTACAATATTAGCAAGACCTTGACATTGTCCCCAATAGAAATCACACATATTTTCATGTCACATTATAGTTGTGATGGATGTCTTTAAATATTCTTTATGTTCATCACACTTTAAAATGAGAGTGGAAGTTAGACCTGCTTCTGGATTTCATTATGTAATGAGTTAATAAAGAAGCACATATATATATGTTAAACCACAAATTTGATTTTTGATATGGTTTGGTTGTGTCTCCACCCAAATCTCATCTTGAATTATAGTTCCCATAATCCCTATGTGTCATGGGAGGGACCCAGTGGGAAGTAATTGAATCACAGGGGCGGGTTTTTCCCATGCTGTTCTTATGATAGTGAACAAATCTCATGAGATCTAATGGTTTTATAAAGGGGAGTTCCCCTGCACATGTTCTCTTGCCTGCTGCCATATAAGATGTGATTTTGTTCCTCATTCACCTTCAGTCATGATTGTGAGGCATTCCCAGCCATGGGGAATTATGGGTCCATTAAACCCCTTTTTTAAAATAATTTACCCAATCTTGGGTATGTCTTTATTAGCAGAATGAGAACAGACTAATACAATTTTTAAAATATTTTGAAATGCATTTAACATAAATAACTTATTTGTAATTCTGTTTCATTTTATATATTTAATAACATGTTTCTGAGAACATCCATCAGCTTAACCAGACTGCCAAAGGGGTTCATTGCACAAAAGTGGTAAAAACTAAGTAAAATGGCTAAGAATAGGAAAAAGCCTGAACAGACCAATAACAAGTAACAAGATTGAATAATAAAAAGTTTTCATCAAAAAAAGTCCAGGACCTGATGGTTTTACTGCTGAATTCTACCAAACATTTAAAGAACTAATACCAATTATTTTCAAACTGTTCCAAAAAATTAAAGAGGGAATTCTTCCTAACTCATTCTATGAGGCCATCATTACCCTGATATGAAAACCAGAGAGAAACAACAAAAAAAAGAAAACTACAGGCCAATGTCTCTGATGAACTTAGATGTTAAAATTTTCAAATAAATGCTGGCAAACCAATTCAGCATCACATTTAAAACATTATTCACCATGATCGAGGAGGATTCATCCCAGGGATGCAAAGATGGTTCAACATATGTAAATCAATAAGCATGATACATCACACCAACAGAATCAAATACATAAGCCATATGATCATTTCAATAAACATACAAAAAAGCATTTTGTAAAATCTGATATCCCCTCATGATAAAAAAACTCTCTACAAACTAGATATAGAAGGAATGTGCCTCAACACAACAAAGGCCATATATGACAACCTGTAAACCCAACTACTTGGGAGGCTGAGAAGGAAGGAAGAAAGGAAGAGAAAGAAAGAAAGAAAAAGAAAGAAAGAAAGAAAGAAAGAAAGAAAGAAAGAAAGAAAGAGAAAGAAAGAAAGAAAGAGAGAAAGAAAGAAAGAAGGAAAAGTCTAGGAATACTCTTAATTAAAGAAGTGAAAGTTTTATACACTGAAAACTGAAAAACACTAGTAAAAGAAGTTGAAGAGGACACAAATAAATGGAAAGATATCACATGTTCATGGATTTGAAAAGGTAACATGGTTAAAATGTCCATAGTATACAAAGCAATCTACAGATTCAATGCAATCCCTATCAAAATATCAATTATACTCTTCACAGAAATAGAAAAAACAATAATAAAAATATTTGTGTGGCACCACAAAAGACTTTGAACAGCCAAAGCAATTTTAAGCAAAAAGAACAAAGCTGGTGGCATCACACTACCTGACTTTAAAATATACTACAAAGCTATAATAATCAAAACAGCCTGGTACTGGCATTAAAAATAGACACATAGGCCAATGAAACTAAATAGAGAACACAGAAATAAATTCACACACTTACAGATTTATAGCCAACTGATTTTTGACAAAGATGCCAAGAAGACACACAGAGATACTGGCGGCGGGGGCGGGGGGGAACAGTCTTTTAAATAAATGGTCCTGGGAAACTGGATATCCACATGCAGAAGAATGAAGCTAAACCCTTTCTCTCACCACATACAAATATCAAATCAAGTGGATTAAAGACTTAAATGTAAGATCTGAAACAAAAAACTACTAGAGAAAACATATGGGAAATGTTTCATGACATCAGCTGAGCAAGAAATTTTGGATCAGACTTCAAAAGCACAGGCAAAAAAAGCAAAAATAGACAAACGGGATCACATCAAATTAAAAAGCTTTTGCACAGCAAAGGAAATAGTCAACAAAGTGAAAGAATAATCCACAGAAGGGAGAAAATATTTGCAAACTATGCATTTGACAAGGAGATACTATTTAGAACATGCAAGGAACTCAAACAACTCAGAAAAAAAAAAACCCACAAATAATACAATTTTTAAGTGAGCAAAAAATCTGAAGCGATATTTCTCCAAAGCAGACATACAAATGGCCAACACATATATGAAGAAATGCTCAATATCATTAATCATCAGGGAAATGCAAATCAAAACGACAATGAGATATCACTTCACCCAAATTAGAATGGCTACTATAAAAAAGACAAAAAAATAACAAATGCTGGCATGGATGTGAAGAAAGAGGAACTCTTTATATACTGTTGAATAGGAACATAAATTAGTATAGCCATTATGGAAAGCAGTTTGGAGGCTCCCAAAAAAGTTAAAAATGAAACTAGTATATGGTTCAGCATTCCACTGCTAGTTATATATCCAAAGGAAATGAAATAAATATGTCAAAAAATATCCACACTCTCATGTTTATTGCAGCACTATTCATAATAGCCAAGATATGGAATCAACCTAAGTGTCTGTCAACCTAAGTGTCTATCACTATCAATGGATGACTAGATGAAGAAAATGTGGTATGTGTACACTAGGGAATACTACTTAGCCATAAAAAGAAATGAAATCCTGTCATTTGTGACAACATGGATCAACCTGGAGACTATTTTGTAAAATGAAATAAGCCAGGCACAGAAAGATAAATACTGCATAATCTCACTCCTATGTGAAACCTAAAAAAATTGATCTCATAGAAGTAGATAGAATACTGGTTACCAGAGGCTGAGGAAGATAGGGAGGAGTGGGGCATAGGAAAAGTTTGGTCAACAGGTACAAAGTTACAGTCAGATAGAAGGAATAAGTTATAATATTCTATTGCACAGTAGGGTGACTATGGTTAACAATATTATTATGGTATATTTCAAAATAGCTAGAAGGAGGACTTTCAGTGTTCTTATCACAAATAAATGATAAATGTTTGAGGTGATGGATTTGCTAAATATGCTGATTTAATTATTACACAATGTGTACATGTATCAAAACATCACACTACATCCCATAAATATGTACAATTATTATGTGTTAATTAAAAACAAACAGGAAAAAAGAATAGGGGAGAATGTTGGGGTAGATTCCTGGAAGGCTGTTGCAGGAGTCTGTACTCTGATTCTGTGACAAGAGGGCCCAGATAAGGGTATAGTAAAAGGAAAGGACTGAAGTTCCGATACACGAGTGTCTGACTCATTTTCTGCCCAGGCCCAGTATCTAGCACAGTGCCTGGCACATAGAGGCCACCAAGTCAAATCTGTTAAATGAATAGAAAATGAAACTGGCATGAGAGGCAAGTGTGAAGTGGAATACACTGGGTTGGTCCAGTGAGTGGGCTTATGAGGTTAGGAAGAAGGAAGGACAAAAGGCAAAGAGGCTGTTGCATCAAACTCTGACACGTTCCAGTGAGGTCTGAAGCTAGAGCAGGTGCAAGTGGATGGCAGACTTGCAATGTGCCTACCAAAAATAAAGGGCTCATTTGTCTTCTGAGCCTTTGGATAGCCCATAATCACACATTGCTCTTAGTGTTTAATTTCACTGGATCTTGTTCCAGATTTGCTTTTTCTCCTTTATAGATGGGACTCTTGAACATATTTGTCAGTGCTCCTGGATGTTTTCCACAAAGTCAAGTTTGGATGAGGCTTTTCTTAACCCAGAACTTCCATTGCAAGGAAGAGTTTGCCCTATATAATACCACCCAGGCAAGACCTGAATCTAGGGCCAGAATCACAAATTTTTTCAAAAGCAATTGGATTTTATGATGGTTAATTTTACGTATCAAGTTGACTAGACTGAGGCAGGGGGTAAGATATTTGGTTAAACATTATTCTGAGTGTGTCTGTGACATTGTTTCTGTGAGATTAACATCTGAATCAGTAGCTTGAGTAAAGCAGTTTACCCTCCCCAATGTGGGTACACATCATCCAATCCTATGAGGGTTTGAATAGAACAAAAAGGCGGAATAGGCCAGGTACAGTGGCTCATGTCTATAATCCCAGTGCTTTGGGAGGGTGAGGCAGGAGGGTTGCTTGAGGCCACAGGTTCAAGGCCAGCCTGGGCAACATAGCAAGACAGCATCCCCACCACAAAAAAATTTTTTTTAATTAGCTGCGCATGGTGGTAGACACTTGTGTTCCCAGCTACTCAGGAGGCTGAGGGAGGAGGCTAAGAGTTTGAATTCAGGAGTTCAAGGTTGCAGTGAGCTATGATTGTGCCACTGCACTCCAGCCTGGGCAATAGCATGAGACCCTGTCTTTAAAAGTAAATAAATAACTTTTAAAAGGTGGAATAAGGGAGAATTCACTGTCTTTGCCTGCTGTCTTCTAGCTAATACGTTGGTCATCTGCTGCCTTTTGGCTTGGGCTAAAACCGAAATTTACGCCATCAGCTCTCCTGGTTTTCAGGCCTTTGACCTCAAATTACAACTATATCACGGGCTTTCCTGGATTTCCAGTTTGCTTACTGCAGATCCTGGGGCTTTTCAGTTTCTGCAACCACATAAGCCAATTTCTTATAATAAATCTATTTAAATATATACATATATATGGTTCACTTTCTCTGGAGAACTCAGACTTATACAATTTATTTTGGAAATTTTAGTTGGACACAATCTTCTTTGTCTACAACTCTCCATCCACAAAAACATTACAAGACCATAAATTTAGAGCAAAATTGTTTGTTCCTTGTGCTTGTTAGATTTGCTGGACCAACAAGGTGCATCAAGAAAAATGAAGAAAGTAATAAATTTCAGAAGAACTTAAGTCTGGCTAAAATGGGGAGGGGAGGTCTGCTTGGAGGGGGGCAAAATGAGGGTTGTGTGGGACACATGCACACATGGGCACACAAACATGCACGCGTGCACACACACACACACAGCTGCTCCTCTTCCTCCTCATCTACTCTTCATGACTTCTGGCAGTCTAACTTCCATCCCAAGGCTCCACTCTTAGCCCTTTACTCCTGTTCATCTCTACTTTCTCTGTAAACTCCAACTATTCCCTTTGTGTTAATGATATATATCTCTAGCCTTGTGCTTTCAAAAATAATGGAATCACAGGCTGTCTGATTCATTTAATGCCTTCATTTCACAGATGAAAAAACTGAGGATCCTAGAGGTCTACAGATATGGCTCAGATAGCACACCTGCTGGTAATTAGCAGAGTTGAGACTAGGAGCCAGGTTTCCTAACTACCGGTATAACACTCTCTGATAACTTGGTTGTCCCTCTGGTCCATAGTTAGCTATGAATTTTCTCCAATACTACAAGCCTCAACATACAATCAGAGAGATAGCAGTCACTTGTAAAATGTTGAGTCTTAAATAGAAAACTGGAGAAAAGTATTTATCACATAAGGTACTAAAAGAGTTAATATTCTTAATCTATAAAAGAGCATCCTATTCATTCAACACATATTTACTGAGTGCTCACTAGACAGTTAACAGTGCTAGGCACTGAGAATGCAAAAGTGATGTAAGGAAAGCATGACTTCTGCTCGCACATGGTTTACTGTCTAGTGGACAGAGAAATACTGAGAGAATTCCTGTTACAAAAGCTAGTTGAGAAAGACTAACGAGAGAATTCCTGTTATGAAATGCAGTTGTGCACAGCTTCTCACCCCCTGCATGGTTACATAAGAGTAGCCTCGGATCCCTGGAACATTTTCTTGCACAGAGATAAAGAGTCCTCATAGCCTGTGCTAGGCATATCTCTGCTTTGTAATAACTTTCCCTGTTCCGGGTTTCATGTGTACTTCTTTGTTCTCAAGTGCATGGGTCAACAGCCGTGCACCTCCAGCTTCCTATAGATCTGGCCCGAGGGGGGATGGGTTGAGGATCTTCACCTGCAGCAACAGAGCGGTGTATGCAGTCCATCTCCCTGCATCAGTTAGAGGGTAAGACCTGCAGCCATGGGGACACACAGTCATCACTGAAGCTAATCTTGTTCCGTCTCTTCTCTATATGAGTAAAGTGTTTTCCATCCAGTGCTTGTGTGAATCATCTTTCTTGGTGACATGGACATCTGCAAACCATACAATAAGTTAACATCCTGGGACTTCTGCTTTGGTGATAGGCAACAGGGGTCATTTGCTGAAGAATGGCTATAATGAAACTCTAGCTGAAAGAAAGGAATGCCTGATTTAAAAGCACATAATTGAGGGACTTGACCCAGGTTGGGTGTATGATCCAGATGAGGGGATGTCGGGGAAGCATCAGTGAAATGACTGAGGTGAGAAAAAAAGTATGAACAGGTGCTAATTAGGAAAATAATGTACAAAGGTCCTATGGCAGGAGTAAACATGATATACTTGAAAAACTGAAGGAAGGCTGGTTTGTCTTCAGAGCATGAAGTAAGAAGTAATATGGGCTGGCAGAGACTGGAAAGAGAGATAGAGAATATACTTTGCAGGGCCTTCTAGATCACGTTGAGAATTTGGTTGTGAATCCACTAAGAAATAGACAGCACAGAAGAGTGTTTTTACAGAGAGTTTTGACAGAGAGATCTGGGTTTTAAAGAGACGGGGCCTGGTGGCTTGGGAAAATGGATCAGAAAGGAAGAAAATGGACACAGAGAGATTTGTGAGACTGTTGCCGAGATCCAGAAGAGGGAGCACGGTAGCTTAGATCAGTGGTTTTCACCAGGGAAATTTCACTCCTCTGAGGACACTTGGCAGACATTTTTGGTTGTCACACCACGTGTGGGAGGATGTTACTGGCAACTAGTAGGGAAAGGTCAAGGATGCTACCAAATATCCTACAATACACAGGACAGCTCCCTCAACAATTATCTGACCTGAAATATCAATAGTGCTCCAACTGAGAAATCCTGGCTCAGACCATGATGGTGGCCGAGAGAGAGAAGGAAGTACATATTGGAGAGACGATTAAGAGGTTAAAATCAGCAGTAATTGGTGACTGATTGATCGTGCGGAGTGGGGAAAAGACTATCAAAGGCAACGCTCAGGTTTCTGGCTTGCTCACCTGGGTGAGTGGGGAGTGCCGAGATGAGAAATGCTTGAGGAGTTGATGGTTTGGTAGGGGAAGATAAGGAGCTCTGCTTGAAACCCTGTAAATGTGAGGTGCCTGTATGACACTTGAAAGATGAAAAACACAATTCTCTAGGTCTACAGATCAAGAGCGGAAGCCTGAGCCCTGTATTTGAGAGCTTCTGTGAATAAAACAGAAGACATAGGCATGGCTGAGATTACCTAGGAAGAGAATACAGACTGAGAAGAAAATAATCCTGAAGACTGAGTCTTGAGAAACTCCCAGGAAAGGAGCATGAACCAGCGAAAGTATCTAGAGAAGTGGGAGGACATGGCACACATCAGATGCTTCAAGAGGGCCTGTTTCCTGGCACCTTCTCCAACACAAGCACCACTGATTTTTTTTTTTTTTTTTTTGGAGACAGGGTCTTGCTGTGTAGTCCAGTCCAGGTTGGAGTGCAGTGGCATAATCTCAACTCCTCAGCTCATTGTAGCCTCCACCTCCCAGATTCAAGCGATCCTTGTGCCTCAGCCTCCCGAGTAGCTGGAACAGGCATGCACCACCACGCCTGGCTAATTTTTGTATTTTTTGGTAGAGACGGGGTTTCACCATGTTGGCCAGGCTGGTCTTGAACTCATGACCTCAGGTGATCTGCCACCTTGGCCTCCCAGAGTGCTAGGATTACAGGCGTGAGCCCCCGAGTCTGGCCTAGATCTTTTTAAACTTTGCTAAGCTAATCAGTTTTTTTAAATCTTGTTTAAATATACCAAAGTTTTAGTTGACAGTTTTGGTAAATAATGAGATTAAGCATCTTTGCCATGTTAGTCAGTCATTCATATTTCTTTTGTAAATTGGCCAGTGCGTGTGACTTGCCCATTTTCTATTTCAGATATTCATATTTTTATATAGACTTTAGTATATATTTATGGTTTTAAAGTCTTTACTGTCACATTCTTAGGTATTTCCTGAGAATTTTTCTTTTTTTTGGGGGGGGGGGGTATTGCGGTGGGTGGTGTCTTTCTATTCAGTTGTTTTTCATTTTCATGGATTCAAATTTGTTGACTTTATTTCTCTTCCTGCTTTGACCACATAGTAGAAGAGACTGTTCTTTCCCAAGGATGATAAAAATATTCTTCTACTTTTTTTAGCACATTAAATTATTTTATATATTTAAATTTTTAAACCACCTAAAATCTATTTTTGTGGAGGATGAGTAATTAGAATCCTTTTCCAAATGAGCCAGTAGTTTCAGTACCAGTTATTGAATAATATGTTATTTCAACCTCTTCTTTATCTTATAATCCTATATCCAATAGTCTGTTGTGGCCTATCTTTTTTGTTCTTTAGATCTCTCAGTATATTCCTGTGCTCAAGACAGGCTGTTTTTATTACTGTAACTTTATAATATGTTTTGATAACTGGTAAGGCAAATCTGTATTATTTTATAATCAGGAAAACTCACAAAGGTGTGTGTGTGTGTGTGTCTGTGTGTGTGTGTGTGTTCTTGTATGTGGAAGGTCGATGAGGAAATGCCTTTGAATGACTAGGTCTACTTTGGAAGCTGCAAAAGAGTTTGACACAGTGTCTGGAGCAGAGAGTTTCCAGAAAAGCTTGGAAAAATAAAAGGAGAATTAGAGACAACAGGGCTCTCAAAGGAGGCTGATGCTCACACTTACAAGGTCTGTAGGTTGATGCAAGCAGAGAGGAAAGCTGGCATGGACTGATCTCTGTTATTTTTATATACTAGCACTAACTGCATTTCAAGGCTCATTAGGCCTGGAAACCTTTTCCCAGCCCCTGGGAAGTCACTGGGGATGCTAAGGTTAGTCATTCACCCACTGAGGCTATCTTACTGAGCTCAGGTCTGGGTGCACTGCCAGCAGCTGTTTGTGTACTTACAGCCTCCTGGGTGCAGACAGACCTCAGCTGCCAGCCATATGCCTTACGTTACATTGGCCACAGCTTTCAAAGAAAACAAGTGCAGACCCTGTCCCAATCCCCCAACAGGGTCCACCTCCATCCAACTCTGGGTGAGTGACCATGGTGCTCTTGCGTGCACACACACACACACACACACACACACAAGCACATACACATAGCTCAGGCTTGGGGCCCACCTCTCTGGGCTCACAGGTCTCAAAGCAGGGGCATTCCTATCTTAAGGACTTCTTGTCTCAGGGACTTTGGCCCCACCTGCACAGGACAGGAAATCAGTGGATTTCTAGGAGAAAGCAGGTCATCGCAGGGTATAACCAGGGACTCAGCTCTTCCTTCCAGACATGCAGGAAACACAAGGAGGGATGGTCAAACAGGGCCTGCTTAGGCCTCTTGCTGGGATCACTCCAAGGGTCTTTGGGGTCACTCAGAGGAGCAGGGAGGCTGCCTGCTGCTGTACACTGAGACAGATTCCTGGGGTGTTTGGATCAATGCAGCCCGCATGCTGCCTTTTTGTTATCTTTTCTGTTTTGCCTCTTCCGGGCTGTACTTGTCTTGAATTTTGGCCTTACGATACCCATGTTAAAAGGGGTAGGGCAGAGCATTGTTCAGTAAACAACAAGAATGTCCCTGGGCATAGCCAAGGCGGTTCTGCTAAGTATGAAAGGGAATGTGCCTGCCATACTTTGTGCTTTAGGCCCAAGTGACCTAGGGGCCAGCCTGCCTATTGGTCTCACTCCCAACACTACAGGTGTTTGACTCCACTCAACCCTGTGGAGAGACGGACCACAGGAGCCACCCACCGGGGGACCGCATGAGGTCATGCACACCCACAGAGTGCCCAGTCCCTGCCTGGCCTTGTACCCATTTTCCCTTCACCTAGGGTTGGGGTGACAATGGAGGTAACTAGAAAACAGATCAAAAGGTTCTTGGTCTTGACACAGATGCAAGAGGGAGTCAGATAATAGACACCTCCCTTCCCCCTCACCCACATAGGCTCCAGTGGGTTCTCAGGGCAAGACCTGGCGGCTCCCTCCTCTCTGACTTCAGGTAGAGGTGAGTGTGGAGGAAACTGAAAGAGGAAAGGTGAAGTGCTATTTGGCTTGGACCTGGAGGGGGACAGAAGGCTCTCGGGGCAGGCAGGGTCGGTCTTTCGGCAAGAGGCGCGCTCTCTCTCCCTTCCCCTTCCATCGAGGGCTGGGTGTGAAGGTGAGAGCAACCGGAAAAGAAGGTGAAGAGGCCCTTGGCCTTGACCCGGACGCGGGAGGAGGTCCCAGGCCGAGGCCGCCCCGCCCCCGCCGCCGCCTCGCCTAGCCTCACCCGGCACCGCCTCCCGTGTTCTAGGTTGACGCCTCCTCAGCGCTGGCCGCCGGCAGATTCTGCGGCAGCGCTAGTCGCCTCCTCCGAATCGGCTCCGCACAGGTAAGGTCAGGGCACCGGCGCCTGGGCTGCCGAGGAAGGAGTCGGGGGTGCTGCGTGAGACTGAGAGTTGAGGGGCAAGGAAACAAAATCGGATTTCCTCAGAAGGCCAGAGGAAGAGACTGAAGCACGCGAGCCCCAAATCCTTGGGCGGGGGGAGGTGGTCCCTGCCATGCCCACGACGGGTAGGCGCGTCTTTACCGACTGCCTGCACGGATCCGCAGATGTGCTGGGCGCTTAGATGCCTGCGGCTATGCAGAGACGCAGTCCAGAGCGGTGACCCCAGATCCTGGTGGGGGCTGGATCGCAGGGCCCCGACATCCCTTTGCAATTTCCAGCCATCAGCTAAAGACTCCCCTCCCGGGGCTTTAAAGAGAGGCTCCAGGCTCGCGATCCACGAATACACAAAAACCTTCCTTGCTGATGTTCTGAAGAAAAGCCCCGCCTCAGCCCTATGAATGGTAATAATAGGGGGAAGATTTATTCTTTCTTGGGTGTGTGTACAGGTGGAACAATCTGCAGAAAAAGACCTTTTTTTCGGAAAATCTTTTCAGTTTGAAGTTTCAGCAAATCTATGTTTGATTTCCTTGCATTTGGGGAAATGACATGGAATTTAAGCTCCAGTTTTGGGGCTGTCTCTGAAGTCCTGGGTTGGGCTGACCTTTCCCGGGATGAGGTTTTGATTTGGAGGAAGTAAAATGGGTATTGTCTGAACCTGTGCTCGTTCTTTAAACTTCTGAGGTCGGGGGCCGTGGACTTATTGACATCCTGTCTTCTCTCACCTGCAGCTGGGAGAAAAGATGTTCACTGTGCTGACCCGCCAACCATGTGAGCAAGCAGGTTAGTATCTCTCAGCAGGCAGCAAGCGTGGCTTTGCCAAATCGCAAGAGAATCCTAGCTTCGGCCCACAGTTTTTCATCCATATCTCCTGCAAATTATTGTTTAACTTTATTGGTTTGAGACTCAGTATTCAACTGGGTTTCGCCACTGGCATTCCTCAAATAAAAGTAATGCTCTTCATCAAAGCCACACAAAACAAGGACTAACATGCATGTTTCACTTAAAAGGTTTTTCCGGTTTGTATAATCCATTAATTTGGCCCTTGTGGTTTCCCTTACCTAGCTGTATGTAAGGTTTGCTTTAGAATACTGTATTGTTGATTTTGTGATCAATTGTAAAGTACTTGGATCTTTCCTGTATTCCCATCCAAATGTTGCTGGCACAGTGCCTACAACACCCCCACCCCTCACCGTGGGTCAGTGTTGTTATGATTGATACTGCAGGCAGGAGTGCGGGATTTTCTCAAACTCGCAGGTACGAGCGCGTGCACACACACACACACACACACACACACACTTCTAAGCTTGCCCTGCCTGCCTCTAGAGTACTTTTTGGAGTTGCTCATGTGGAAGCCCAGAAGGCTCTGGCTTCTCCACGCTCAGGTAGGTATCTTGCAATTACCATGTTTGTCCAGCCCTAATGACAGCACAGCTCTAGGCTGCATTTCCTAAATGAATAAGACCTGGTCTCATCCATTTTGCTTTATAATAAGCTTTTCTGCTGGGACAAGGGTTTGCTTAAGGTAATCATAGCTTTTTACTTGAAAACTGCTGAAACACAGAAGACTTAGGAGGCCAGCCACGTAGCTGTGGTCAGGAAACTGCATACATATCACACACTCCTTCCCCATGGATAGACATTCTTTAGTCATGCCCCTAAACTGGGTATTCTTGTCTTCCAAAAGGATATGATTTTAGGATAGTAAGGGCAATCTATGTGAACTTTTATTTTTGTAAAGGGAGATTGCACGTGGGGAGCTGTTTTCCTTTGATTTTTAGGTTTTCCCCCAAAACACTTTGAAATGTTAACACAGAGATTGTAACATCACTCATATAGACTAACCTGTTACATTCCTTCCAAAGGCAAAGTTTAACTTGGCAGATTAAATTTCTACCACATTTTATTAGGGGGAAAAAAATCCCTTAAACTTCTATAACTGACACTGACAAATGCATTCTTTGAAAGCTGATGCAAAAGTTTGCCTCTGTGGATTAACTGGTTCCTGGCTGGTTCTTGTACTTGTATTTGGAATCACAGAAAAGTGATATAGGACCTCTTCATATGCTCTGCAGGTCAACTCCATGGCAGTTGGCTCTCCTTTCCATTGCTATTACCCACAAATCTGTAATGCGTAACCTTGTGTCTAAGTCATTTTACACATGTGGAGCTAGTTCTATGGGATAAATTCCCAAAATTTCGATTGTGAGTCAGATGGCATGCTTATTTGCAGTGTTGATAAATATAGACAAACTGCCCTCCATTGATGCT
This sequence comes from Rhinopithecus bieti, assembly GCF_001698545.2. Classification (NCBI taxonomy): domain Eukaryota; kingdom Metazoa; phylum Chordata; class Mammalia; order Primates; family Cercopithecidae; genus Rhinopithecus; species Rhinopithecus bieti. The sequence goes on along the minus strand of NW_016813612.1, from coordinate 429,207 downwards.
GTACCAGTTTACACTTTCAATGACAAGGTAGGAGGATTAAGGTGTTAAGTGACACCAAGAAATGTCTGTGACTGCAGCTACACTGCAGGGGAATCAGTTGAGATGGAAACAGTTAGCTGTTCTGAGCCACGAAGACCTATTGCGTGACTGCCCTCCTGTAGCAAATGTTGTGATGTGACTGAATTTATGGGCTGAATCTAATTATATCCTGGGTGCATAGACACGCCCTTTTTTTCTTCTGGGAAAATGTCTTACAGAAATAATGAAGGGGTAAAGCATAGGTTATGATGATCTAGGAATAATGTTCTGGAATAAGACAGGATCTATCGAATTGCTGTTCAGTTGATCTTCCTATAATGATGAAAATGTTATATGGCTGCACTGTCCAATATAGTAGCCACTAGCCCACACATGGTTATTGAACACTGGAAATGTGGCTAGTAAGATTGAGAGACTGCGTTTTTATTTTATTTTATTTTAATTAAGTTACATTTAGATAGCCAATTGATTAGATATATATTGGAATTCGATGAATCTAGTGATCCTTCTATTAGTGTTCATCATATTTCAACCATTTGGGTGTCATTTATGCTTATGTCCCAATAGTTCTACCAAGACTATTATTATTATTTTTTTAGAGACAAGGTCTCACTCTGTTGCCAGACTGGAGTGTAGTGGCACATCTCACTGCAGCCTTGAGCTTCTGGGCTCAAAGGATCCTCCAACCTCAACCTCCTGAGTAGCTTGGACTGCAGGTGTGCACCACATGTGCAGTTGATAATTTTTTCATTTTTTGTAAAGATGGGGTCTCACTATGTTGCTCAGGCTGGTGTCTAATGCCTGGCCTCAAATATCTTCCCACCTCAGCCTCCCAAAGCTGGGATTACAGGCATGAGCCACTATACCCGGTCCAAGATTATTATTTAGTCAATATTTTCATTGAATGTCTTTTATCTTTTTTAAAATTAGGTATAACTTCTATTCAGTGAAATGGATAGATCTTAAGTTGTGCCCCTAAGTTGGGTTTTCTTGCCTTCTAAAAGTATGTTTTTAGAATAGTAAGGGTAATTTATAAGAATCTTTTTTTTAAGGGAAATTATACCTAAGACACTGATTTGCTTTCATTTTCAAGTTTTCTCCAAAGGACTTTGAAAGGTTTGATGAGTTTTGACAAATACACACATCCATATACCCCACAATGCTATAATGTATAGTGCATTGCCGTTACCCCAAGAAAGTACCCACATATTCCTTCCCAGTGAATCCCTGCCCCAACTTCCACCCCCTGGCAATCACTATTCTGATTCCTGTTACCTGCCTACTTTAGAACTTCAAATAAGTGAAATCATCTCAGTATAGTATAGTGCTAATTTTTTATTTTGTTTATTTATTAATCTATTTATTTATTTATTTTTGAGACAAGGTCTCATTCTGTCACCCAAGTTGATGTGTAGTAGTGTGATCTCGACTCATTGCAACCTCTACCTCCTGGCTGCAAGCAATTCTCCCACCTCCGTCTCCCGAGTAGCTGGGACTACAGGCGCATGCCACCACACCTGGCTAATTTTTGTATTTCTTGGTAGAGACAGGGTTTCACCATATTGGCCAGGCTGGTCTTGAACTCCTGACCTCAAGTGATCTGCCCACTTCGGCCTCCCAAAGTGCTGGGATTACAGGGGTGAGCCATCAGCCCAGCCTAATTTCTTTTTCTTTAACTGAGATTATTTTTAAATGAAATATTCTATCATTTAATTTTTTAAAAATAGATTTTTTGAATCTCCATTAAAACAAATGTTAGCTGGGCATGGTGACTCATGCCTGTAATCCCAGCACTTTAGGAGACCAAGACAGGCATATCACTTGAGCCCAGGAGTTCGAGACCAGCCTGGCCAACATGGTGAAACCCCGTCTCTACTAAAAATACAAAAATTGACTGGCGTGGTAGCATGCACCTGTAATCTCAGCTATTCAGGAGGCAGAGGCAGGAGAATCGCTTGAACCTGGGAGGCAGAAGCTGCAGTGAGCCGAGATCACGGCACAGCACTGTAACCTGGGCGATAGAATGAGACTCCATCAAAAGAAAGAAAGAAAGAAAGAGAGAGAGAAAGAAAGAAAGAAAGAAAGAAAGAAAGAGAAAGGAAGGAAGGAAGGAAGGAGGGAAGGAAGGAAGGAAGGAAAAGTAAAACGAATGTTATTGTACCACAATATCAGAAAACTAGACCATGCATACCTTCCCTGCAACATTGTTTTAGAAAGAAAGAAAAAGAAAGAAAGAAAGAAAGAAAGAAAGAAAGAAAGAAAGAAAGAAAGAAAGAAAGAAAGAAAGAAAGAAAGAGAAAGGAAGGAAGGAAGGAAGGAAGGAAGGAAGGAAGGAAGGAAGGAAGGAAGGAGGGAAGGAAGGAAGGAAGGAAAAAGTAAAACGAATGTTATTGTACCACAATATCAGAAAACTAGACCATGCATACCTTCCCTGCAACACTGTTTTAGTACACAATTTGTGAGGAAGGGCAAATGCGTACTGTTTGTCCTTCCCTCAAAACTGGGGAGAAGGGGAGCTTATTTGCTACTCTGTCTTAGAAGTGTGGGTCTCGCTAACACCAGAGAAAGTGGTTTATGCATATGATTATGGGGCCAGTCCATCGATTCTACAAAGAATACCAGTGCCTGGTTTTTACCTTCCCCTCAAGTGCCTTCTGGGTCTTCTCGTTTTAGGCCTCAAGGCCCTCTACCGAACTCCAACCATTATTGCCTTGGTGGTCTTGCTTGTGAGTATTGTGGTGCTTGTGAGTATCACTGTCATCCAGATCCACAAACAAGAGGTCCTCCCTCCAGGACTGAAGGTAAGTGTGAAGGGACTGGCAACAAAGGGAAGAAATGGGCATAAAGGGGAAGAAATCAATTATTCCAAAACCATGAGTTAGAAGAGCAGAAAATCTTCCCCCCACCGCCTCATTTCTGGCTGCAGCCAGGAGAAGGCAGTGTAAGACTCAAGGGAGAAGGTCTGGACATGTTGGGTTTATGATATTTGAGGCCACAAATTGAGGGTAGTGACACCTTCTCCAAGGACTGTGTTATCTTGCTTTGACTTCTGACTCCAAAGCTAAAATTTGTAACCAAGAGTTGCAGATGGCTATCAAAGATTTACCAGTTCAGCCAGGTGCAGTGGCTCATGCCTGTAGTCCTGGCACTTTGGGAGGCTGAGGCAGGTGGATCGCTTGAGCCCAGGAGTTCGAGACTTGCCTGGGCAACATGGTAAAACCCGTCTCTACCAAAAAAATAAATAAATAAATTTACCGGTTAGTGCAGTTTCCATTTTGACCAGTTTATCTGTTCTCCCAAGCACACAACCCTGATAATGAATAAAGACCAAGGCTGAGCACAGTGGCTCATGTCTGTAATTTCAGCACTTTGGGAGGCCAAGGCAGAAGGATTGCTTGAGCCCAGGAGTTCAAGACCAACCTGGTCAATTAGAGAGACTCCATCTCTACCAAAAAAACAATTTCCAAAAAAAGGAAAAAATAAATCAAGACCAGGAGACCCAGGCACCTCTTCTGGCCTAGGCTGAGTGAATAAAAAAATCAAGAACTTGAGAAGGTCTCCTTGAGCTCTATTTGTGCTGCTACTCTTGAGTCTAGAACATGTGCTGTGATCCTTCCAACACTTTGCTCAACAACCCCGACCCCACCAAAAAAAATTACTCAGGACCTTGTGCTTAGTCCCAGAGGCCCCTCTTAGCTCTCAACAAGTCCATCCTCAAATGATCTTTAGGCTCAGAATCATAATATATCCCCCAAGCTTGGCTCTGAGGATGCCCTTGGAGACGGGAGGTGATTCCATGAGAGGCTGACAAAGGAAAGGTGAAGCAAGTTGATGAGTCCTTCAATCATTTTAGGTAGGGGTCAGCAAACATTTCTCACAAAGGGTCAAATAGTACATATTTTAGGCTTTGAGGTCCATTTATAGTCTCTGTTTTATAACTCTTCTTTGTTTTTTGACTCAATTAAAATTGTACAAACCCTTCTTAGTTGTGCTGTAGGGACCAGGTAATTCAGCCATGTTCTTTGAATCTCATTTAACCTTTACACTTGACCTCACAAGTCTTTTCCATATCTTCCTGCTGTTAGTGACTATTCAAAGGTAATATTTGAAATACATAGACTTTTTAAAAGAAAAGAAACTAATATTGTTTTGGACTCTAAGGATGGGTTTGAGCTAACATTCTAAGGTGGCTTTTCTAAAAGATTAGAGTAAAATCTCCATTAGATAATATAATAGCATTTGGTTCCTTGATAAGATATTTTATTTAAGAATCTCAGCCCTCATTAATAACATGAATAAAAAAGAAAAAAAAAAAACAACCTTATGCAATCACCCAATAATGAGAAGAAAGCAAATTACCCGATTGTCCAAAGATACTAGCTAAGGCCTAAAAGAAGCTGTTTTCCCAAGCTCTAGGCACTGCCTTCTATAAACTACTGTATATAAAATTGGGACTTTGGGAGGCCGAGGCAGGCGGATCATGAGATCAGGAGATCGAGACCATCCTGGCTAACATGGTGAAACCCTGTCTCTACTAAAAATACAAAAAATTAGCCGGGCCTGGTGGTGGGCACCTGTAGTCCCAGTTAGCTACTCAGGAGGCTGAGGCAAGAGAATGGCATGAACCTGGGAGACAAAGCTTGCAGTGAGCCAAGATGGTGCCACTGCACTCCAGCCTGGGCGACAGCGTGAGACTCCGTCTCAAAAAAAAAATAGGGACTGCAAGTAAGAGTAATATGTTTTTTATTTTATTATTATTATTTTTTGAAACAGTCTTGCTCCGTCCCCTAGGCTGGAGAGCAGTGGTGCAATCTTGTCTCACCACAACCTCCACCTCCTCAGTTCAAGTGATTCTACTGCCTCAGCCTCCCAAGTAGCTGGGATCACAGGTGCCCGCCACCACACCCAGCTAATTTTTTTTGTTGTATTTTTAGTACAGACCATGTTAGTACATCACCGTGTTGGCCAAACTAGTCTTGAACGCCTGACCTCAGGTGATCCACCCACCTCGGCCTCTCAGAGTGCTGGGATTACAGGCATGCGTCACCGCGCCCAGCTGCAACTAAGAGTAATATCTCTTTATACTTCGTATAGTGCTATTCAGTTAAGTGAGCACTTGTCCCTGATTATGTCACTTAGGTCTGATGCCAACCATAGAAGGTGGGCAAAGCGAGCACCATGACTGCCATTTTGAAAGTGAGAAAATACAGGTTTGGTCAGTGAATGACAGGTCCTGAACTGAAACCTGGTCCCTTCTGTTCCCAAGGCCAGGGCTCTCTTCACTGCCTCCCACTTCTCCCTGACTCTGAGTTCTGAATGGAGAGCCAAGTGGAGGGAAGGGATTGACCTCAGATAGGAGAACACTTCCTGCTTTGCACAGGAGTGAAGGTAGGGAGGCTGGATGCAGATGCAGGAAAATTTGTTGAATTGAGGGTGAGGAGTTAAGCCTAATGCCACCCTTAGACTCTGATAGCTGGGCTGCCTGCCCTGGGCCCCACATTTCAGAAAGACCAGCTCTAGCTGTACTTCAGGCTTAGCTCTCTCTATGACCCAAAGGAATATGCTTACCCAGAGCCCATACTTCCCCGTCTAGAACACACTGTGGCGCCCAAGACTTCAGAATCTAAGGATCTTCATGGACCTCCAGAAGGTGGACATCACCAGTGGTCTGAGGGGTGGCCAAGAGGCAGCTGCTTACAGGGAATGTAAACAGAGCATAGCTGTGTGGTCTGAACTGTCCCCACACAGATGCATGGGCTCTTTATTCTGTAGATTTGCCAGGGGTGGGAAGAGAACAGGTTTGGGAAAGGGACAGGGCAGAAGCCTCTAGAGCCTCTAGAGGCTCTAGAGAATTTTAGAGACAAAATTCATAAAATTTTGTCTCTAATCCTACAAATGTTAGAAATGGGCTGGTTAAGGCAGTTGCCAGCTGATGGCTTCTACTTGTTCTGGACAGTAACAGGCAAGTCCTCTGTTCTTGCTGAGGGACATGGAGGAATCAGATGGAAGACTAGTAAAATGAGTAGAGAAAAATAGATCCCTGGGCAGTCTAGAGGGCACTGTTGAAGAAGAAAACCACACACGTTGAATGCTACTGTCTTAGGTTGGGCTTTCCAAGTCAAAGACATACATGCAAATAGATCATCTGGGGATGATCCCAGGAAACACTGGTGCGGGACTAGGGAGCTGAGATGGGTCAGGCAGCCAAGAGAGGGCCTGTTATGCAGCAGGTCAGCACTGTGGGCAACTGGGACTCAGTCCTGCTTGGGACCCTGTGAGATGGTACAGAGATCTCAAAGTTGTCCCATATCAAGGGGCATACAGGCATGTACCTCCCAGATACCCCACTCAAGGGCATATTTATCTACCAGCTTCCATCAGTCATTAGCTGAGAGGCTGCTCCCTGGATGTTAACTCTCTAGTCTTTCTGGCATATTTTGTGATCAGGTAGACTCAGGCCACTAGATAAAGCCTTCAGGCAGGTGAAAGATGGATGGTTGTACATCACAGTAGTAAGGTCTGAGGGGATGTGGGCAGAGAATTGCCAGTGACTACTCCATGTAAATAATATTGTTACTATCCCTGTATTGCAGATGAGAAAACAGGAAAAGAAAGGGCAAATAGCTTCCCGTAGTTACACAGATTGAAAACAGCAGAACTGGTGTAAAGGAAAGAAAAGAGAACAGACAACAGTGGTCTTAAACAAGGGTTTGGAGGAACCAGGAGACACACCCTCCACCAATTAGCAGGCAGTTCAAAGAGGGGATTTTAAATCTCTTCTGAATCTTGCTGACAGACCCTAGCCACCATTGCGAGGGGCAGGAAATTGTAAAACATGGGAAGATGAGCTCGGAAGGTCCATTCTGCTTAATTGGGTGGATTACATGTGAGAAAAGACAGATGTTCTGGGCCAGTTGAACCAGAAACAGAATGACAGCTTTGGAAGAGAGTGTTCCACATGCAGTTTTTCTCAGGATATGGAGAGATCTGTCTTTTTTGTCTTGAAGAGCATTGCAGGTGATGAAGTTGAGCAAATACAAGGGATTTTAAATTATTTGTTATTATTGTTTTTAATACCATGAGCCCTGTTTTGCTTTTGTGTGCAGCTGACGGTTGGTTCTAAAGGGCCAGCTCTACAACAGCCTATCTGGAGGGCCCTGAAATGTTACAGAGGATTCTCATGCAAGGTCATACCTGGCTATTAAATCTAACCTTGGCTTGCCTAACCTTGGCTTATGTGAGGTTATGGGCAGAACTATTAAAACGCAGTCAAGGGGCAAAAATGTCCAAGTCTCTTGTGTTACTGGTCCGACTTGCTCCACAAGCTTGAAGAGTAAACATGATGCCATCACTTGTAATTTTCACTCAGCCCCCACTCCCGCGCTTTATTATCTTGAAGTCCAACACCTTCCTCTTGAGGCTTCGCCCTCCCTACCCTTTAGAACTTCAGAGCCTCTCAGCCCAATGATCGATACTATCGAACTGCCTCTTGCAGCCATGTGATGTCACTGCTGAAGATGGGTTCTGCACAGTCTTAAAGTTTTAAGGATGGGCTTTTCCACTGTGACCTGCTTAGCCCACATTAGTTCCCCATACTAGGTCCAAGATCATAAGCCATTTTAGTCTACACTCCCATGCTCAGCCATTACTCTCCAAAGCACAACCACTGGCCCAGTCTGTGTTGAAATCATTCCCTCATTGAGCCTTGCTCATCAGCCTGGATTTCTGGTGCCTTGTAGCCCACCCTGGTCTACTTCTTGGAGAGCAAGAGTTGAATAATTAGTTGCTTTTTTCTTTTCAGAAAAACTCAGGCTCCTTATAAAAATGGGTCCTCTTTTCCAGCCAGATCTGCACACCCCTGAACTAAGAGTTTACTTTCAAGGGACTTTTTGTTTAAATAAGAAAGTCTGCAAAGCGCCTGATTACTGAACAGTCATGCCATTAGACTTGGTTTCCTTGGAGCTCAGTGAAAACATCATGGCTCTGAGTACAAGTTTTAGAGTCCGTTAGACTCAGGCTTGATCCGAGGTCTGTGATCTTGGGCATTTATGTACTACTGTAAGCCTCAGTTTGCCCATGTGTCGAATGATATGATATGATATGATATGATATGATATGATATGATATGATATGACATCTGTCTTATACACGCAATAACACAAAGCACTTTCTGCAGTGCCTAGAATAAGTGCCAGACAAGGTTTATTACTACTACTATTCTTATTATCATAGTAATAATGATAATAATAATAAACAAATCTAAGAAAGTTGACCTTATGACTCTGCTTTTGCTATTGCTTTAGACAGATCACCCAATCCTTAAGTGTTGGACCAGGGAGACTGGCCCTTTCAGTTAATATTAATTGCATTAACTGTTAGATACAGAGTAATTTAGCCAATTTCCTGATTCTATACATTTCTAAACTGAAAGACTGTTTCCTTTTAGTTAACCCACTGCTTCAGATCCACATTCAAGCCATGATTTTTTCTGACATTGCATTAGACAGTGGATTACTTATTACTTTTTATCCAAACATCAACTGGCTAGCTGAACTGAAATTGATTCCCATCCCCTCTCCCCCAAAAGAATCACACTGAGTTTCACTGTTCAGGCAAAAGAGCTCTGAAAACTGGTTAAAGACCATTTTTCCCACTTTCAAAAATGTGAGTGAATGATGGTAGAGCTAGAAGAGTGTGAGTCAGTAGAGGTGGGCCTACATCAGCAGGTGCCGGATGGACAGCTGTTTCTCCAGTCTCACAGAGCAAAGTCTGGGTGCTGCAGATCCTGGTGAAAGCTGGATCCCAGTTGGAGTTACAAATAATAATGGATACTCTTCTCTGATCTTGACCCAACAGCCCTGAGCTTCACACACAGGGAAGACATGCTCCCTTTTAGAAAGGTTGGAATAAAGATTTGAGGAAAGGAAGATGATTGTTTTTCTCTTACTCTCTCTCTCCTCTTGTTTTATGGGTCAGCACCAGGCGTGGCAGGGCCAGTTGGAGTGGTGCTGATCAGGAGGGAGGAAAGAAAGCAGACCAAGAATATAGAGGCCCGGACCTCTTTAATTTAGTGCCTGGTTTCCTTCTTGCCTTCAGTTTCAACCTGTGCTTTAATCTCATTGTGAGTTGCTGCCTGTGACAGATTATGAACAATGCCACCCTTGTTCCCCATGAGGGATGTCAGGTCAGGATCCTGATCAACATTCATCATACTGAAGGGCTGAGATTAAGAGACTATCCAAATTCGCATACCAGTGGACACAGATGTTCTATTTCAAAATAATGGAGAGGCTATGATTCAGGAGCTGGAGCAACTTTTTAAAAATTTGGTCCCATTTCAAACAAAACAAGCATTTGTAATATAGATAATAAAAAGTTGGAAACCTCCTAAATGTATAGGATCAGGAAATTGGTTAAATTACTCTGTATCTAACAGTGGATACAATGAATGTACGAAAATGGTGATATGAATCTGTTTCTACTGTCAGGAAGACATGTTCATGATATACTTTTAAGAAAAGAGCATTGCATGGTCGGATGCGGTGGCTCATGCCTGTAATACCAGCAGCATTTTGGGAGGCCAAGGTGGGTGAATCACTTGAGTCCAGGAGTTCGAGACCAGGTTGGGAAACATGGCGTAACCGTCTTTACAAAAAATACAAAAATTAGCCAGGTGTGATGGTACACGCCTGTAATCCCAGCTACTTGAGAAGCTGGGGCTGAGAATCGATTGAGCCTGAGAAGTTGAGGCTGCAGTGAGTCATGATGGCACCACTGCATATATACAATGATATATGTATATATCCAGTTACATATATACATATATAATTAGAAAAGATATAACAAGGGCTAACGCAATATCTGGATTTGAGGGATACTTTGTTTTCTTTTCTGTTTTTCTTGTTTTGTGATTTTATTTGTTTATTTTGTTTGACTGGCCATTCTATATATGCTAATAGCCTGTATTTATGAGTAGCCTCTAAGCATCAGGCATATAGCCTTCTATTTACTTCTGCAAGTAAGTCCTCTAAAGATGAGGGAACCCAGAAAGGTCAGGCAACTTACCCAGGCCAGCATCATAAAATCAAGAATCCGTCTGAGTCAGCCTGCCTCCAGACCCAGCTTCATCACCTTCTGTGGGACAGGCTAGGTTAACCCAAAGGTAGTGGAGTGGGGGACTTCAGGCCACCCTGAAGGCCTCTGGATGCCCTGGGATGACTGTGAGCACAAGCAGATACTCGGCTTAGGTATGCATTGCTAATTCCAAACTCTATAGGATACTAATACATACTCTTTCCTGGTCAGGTTTGGTCCAGAGCCTAGGCTGGGCCAAACCTGCAGATGAAGCTTTCTAGTGCCTGCTCAAGTTGGGCAAATCGGTCCAGGACTCTCAGCCTACTCTCCTGTACACAGGCAGCCCCAGCACTGCCCAGCAACACCTGCCTGTTCATTTGTTGACATACACATTGCCAAAGTGGGATCAATATGTCAATATTATTTTATTTTGCTTTTTTCTCCTTAATTATGAATACTTTAATTCTGAGCACTGATGCAGGTATTAACATGCCTCAGCCAGGCACAGTGGCTCACATCTGTAATCCCAGCACTTTGGGAGGTCAAGGCGGGTGGATCACCTGAGGTCGGGAGTTTGAGACCAGCCTGCCCAACATGGTGAAACCCCATCTCTACTAAAAATACAAAAATTAGCCGGGGATGGTGGCAGGTACCTGTAATCCCAGCTACTTGGGAGGCTGAGGCAGGAGAATCTCTTGAACCTGGGAGGCAGAGGTTACAGTGAGCTGAGATCGTGCCATTGCACTCCAGCCTGGGTGACGAGAGTGGAATTCCATCTCAAAAAAAGAAAAAAAGAAATGCCTCTACCATGTGAAAAACTTCCTATAGCTTCTTCCTACGCTTTCATTTTGGTTGTTTATTTTTAGACTGATAAACCTAGAAGTTTGGAAATATAGGGCATCCAGGTGACTATTCATTTTCCTTCTGAGATGAAGATGGCTTTTGTACCTCCCCCCAGAGGTCTAAATGAGGAAGAATCAGGCAACTCGATTGTATACAAGATCTATGAAGTACAATTCTCAACCTTGGCTGAGTGTTGGACTCACCTGGGACTTTTAAAACCCGTTGATGCCTGAGTCCACTCTCAGAGATTCTGATTTAATTGGTATGGGGTGTAGCCTTGGCACTGGGGGATTTTTTAAGCTCTCCAGGTGATTCTAATGCATGGCAAAGTGATAATTATTTCCTAGAACCTGCCCTACCTTTCTTCATCCTGTTCCCTCACAATCCAAGGAGACAAAATTGGTTTGGAGGAAATAGTTTTTCTTATTGATCAGTCCTTCCCTAAGTGAAGTAGTGTGGATTAAGGTACTCAGGGTTCTCAGTGGCCAACCGAGAAAGCAGTGATCAGAGGAGTCCCACCCATTTCTGACTCTCCCTCTCCCTTTTTATTCAGTATGGTATTGTGCTGGATGCCGGGTCTTCTAGAACCACAGTCTACGTGTATCAATGGCCAGCAGAGAAAGAGAATAATACCGGAGTGGTCAGTCAAACCTTCAAATGTAGTGTGAAAGGTAAGGACTGAAGTGTGTCTGGGAGTTGCAATGGGAAGCAAGGTAGAATTCTAAGTGTCTTGGAGGCCTGGAGAGGTCGTTAGATGTTGCTGGGAGGCAGGGAATGAGCATTCGACTGGGAGTCAGGAAATAGAAGATCTTGTGCTAGTGCTGCTACTCATCAGTGGAATAAACTTGCGTTAGTCACTTCCCTTCTCTGGGCCTCAGTTTTTTCATCTGTATACATGGGAAGGGGTGGCGTCAAGAACTGTGAATGGTCTGATTTCACCCTGCCATATTTTCATGGGTGCTGGAAGACACAAGACTCCTGGTTCAGAAACAAAGGATAATTTGTTACTCACAGGAGTAGCCCAGAGTATCAGCATTTTCTTACACTGGTTCTGATTCTCAATTTGCCCAGGATGATGGAAAGAGAGACAGAGAGTATGCACTCATGCAATAGGTTCTGTCATAGGAAAGGAAGTCTGGGATTTTAGAGAAGCATTTATAATGGGCAGTGAGCATGTCTGCCTTTTGCTGTGGAGGGAAACACAAGGAACACATGGAAAGCTGTCTTCCAACAGTGATAAGGAGTAGTTGTGTGTACTGACGGGCAGGCAGAGAGAGAATGACAATATGTAAACAAATGGACATGGCTCTGTTCCAGTAAAGCTTTATTTATGGACACTGAAATTTTGAATTTCATATAATTCTCACATCATGAAATGTAATTCTTCTTGTAAATTTTTTCCCAACATTAAAAAATGTAAAACCTCTCTTAGCTCATAGGCTGCCCAAAAAAAAGGTGGTATACTGGATTTGGCCCTTGGGGTGCCAGCCCCTGAAGTGGAGTATTAGCAGCAATGATAATTAATGATCCTCCATGCAGCTCCCTGCCTTTTCCACAGCATATTCTGGGTTTTATATTAACTGTTTCCTTGTTCTTTTTAGTTTCGTCTTATGTATGTAGTGTTTCTGTTTTTTAAAACAAAATCAAACATGTATTCATACAAATGGAATCAACATATTTTATGCTGTATTTGCTTTGTTCACTAACAACATTGGGTTTTTAAGATTCATCTGTGTTGATATGAGCAACTATCTGCTCTTTTTTTTTTTTTTTTTTTTTTGAGACAGAGTCTCACTCTGTTGCCCAGGCTGGAGTGCAGTGGCGCAATCTTGGCTCACTGCAATCTCTGCCTCCTGAGTTCAAGCGATTCTCCTGCCTCAGCCTCCCAAGTAGCCGGGATTACAGGTGCCTGCCACCACACCTGGCTAATTTTTGTATTTTTAGTAGAGATGGGGTTTCACCATGTTGGCCAGGCTAGCCTCGAACTCCTGACCTCAAGTGATCCACCTGCCTTGGCCTCCCAAAGCACTGGGATTACAGGCATGAGCCACTGCGCCCAGCCTCATTTTTCCATGTTGATAGGCATTTGTATTTTCTTGGTTACTAATAAAACTTAATATCTTTCCATATAATTATAGCAATTTCTGTTTTCTGTGAAATGCATATTCATGTCTTTTGTTCATTTTCTATTGAATTATTGAATTTTCTTACTAATTCATTGAAATTCTTTATAAATATTCTAAATATGAATTATTTGCCATTATTATTATCATATTATTGCTAATATCTTCTCACAGTTTGTAGTTTGTCTTTTTAGTTTGTGATGTCTCTTAATGAATAGAAGTTCTTGATTCTTATGTAAATACAACCATCAATATTCCCTTTTGTGGCTTGCTTTTTTGTATGTTTTATTTAAGAAATCCTTTCCTATCTTGAGGTCATACAGACATTTTTCTATGAAAAGTGTTATAATTTTGCCTTTTACAATTAAGTAATTAGTCCAAGTAATCGAGCCTAGTTAGGGAGTGTGTATAATTAGTCCAAGTAATCAAGCCTAGTTAGGGAGTGTGTATATGTGTAAGCCTTTTTCAAAGCCACTTATCTTCCTCATTCGAGCATTAGGATTTTTGAGTTGGCCTGTAGCCTCCCAACCAGGGTTTTCTGAATGTGCCCAGTGTATCCTTGAGCCCACAGGACAACAAGTTAGAGACTCCAGACCTGTCCTCCCAGCCCAGCAACCTCCTTTGTTTCCCTCAGTGAGCTGCCAAAACATTATAAGTTCATGGGAATCATGGCATTGAAAAACTTGGGGAGCAGAGTTAGTCTTTCTCACCAGGAGACCAAGAGTCTTCTCTGGATAATCAGAGTGAATTCTGATCATCCGCCCTCCGAGGAGGGCAGCCAGGAGCTTGCCTACCCTGATGCACAGGTATTCCAGGTTAGGCTCTCCAGAAGCAGATGTAGAGACAGATTATGGAATGCAAGGTGGTTATTAGAGATGCAACATTATAGCAGAAAGCAGGCAGAGAGAAGGATTGGACAAAAAAAGAAGTCAAACTTCAGCCGGGCGCGGTGGCTCAAGCCTGTAATCCCAGCACTTTGGGAGGCCGAGGCGGGCAGATCACGAGGTCAGGAGATCGAGACCATCCTGGCTAACCCGGTGAAACCCCGTCTCTACTAAAAAAATACAAAAAACTAGCCGGGCGAGGTGGCGGGCGCCTGTAGTCCCAGCTACTCGGGAGGCTGAGGCAGGAGAATGGCATAAACCCGGGAGGCGGAGCTTGCAGTGAGCTGAGATCAGGCCACCGCACTCCAGCCTGGGCGAAAGAGCGAGACTCTGTCTCAAAAAAAAAAAAGAAGTCAAACTTCAACTCAGGCCTGATGAAGCTTCAACTGATCTGTTCTGCTGCACCGGGTTGAAATGATGTGAAGTGGCTTGGCTGTAATACCCCTGTTGCTGCCACTCATTGGATGTTTGCCACCCTGGAAAGAGCAAGATCTTGAGCAAGGCAGCTCTCTGCAGCTCAGGCAGACCCTGAAGAAGCTGACAGCTGGAGCAATAAGTCTATTTGAAGGCATATTTGCACTGCATGTTTTTGGGTTCACCACACAGGGGACTTGGATATTTTCCCTTCTTTTTTTTTTCTTTTTGAGATAGGGTCTCACTCTATCTTCCAGGCTGGAGTGCAGTGGCACAATCATGGCTCGCTGCAGCCTAGACTTCCTGGATTCAAGCAGTCCTCCTATCTCAGCCTCCTGAGTAGCTGGGACTACAGACAGTGCCACCACATCTGGTTAATTTAATTTTTTGTAGAGATGGGGTCTCACTATGTTGCCCACGCTGGTCTTGAATTTCTGGGCTTAAGCCATCCTCCTGCCTCAGCCTCCCAAAGTGCTGAGATTACAGGTGTGAGCCACTGCACCCAGCAGATATTTTCTGAGTGTTGCTTGCACTGTTATCCACAAGACACAGGCAGCTGTAGCCCTGCTGTGACCTCAACCAGCAATCCTCTATCTGCTCGGGTAACTCCTGAGCCATTTCCTCACCTTCAACCATGAAATAGGACAGCAGGCTGCTCCTTTCAAAGAGACTATGTGCTCTGAGTAAAGAGAAGAGAGTGTAAGATCGAGATTAAGACTTCACCTCATCCCTACTGTGTGAACCTTGGAAAGTTATCTAACCTCTCTGAGTCTTGACTTCCTCATCTTTAAAGTAAAAAACGTAATAGTAGTTATACCTACCCCATAGGAGTGATTTGAAGATTAAATGACATAATATATGTAAAAGAAATGCCTGGCATACAGTAAGTGCTCAATAAGCATTAGCTGTTAGTCATGGGGCACCACAATCCAGAGCTCCTGGTGGATCCTCTTGCCACTTGTTCCTCTGTCTCACAGTTACAAGATCTCTGTTTTTAGACCCAAGAGGGCAATTCAATCAAGTTAGTCCTGACAGCCTTACGACTGTGGGGAAAAATAAGACTTATGTGGGGAGGTGTTACAGCAGTCCCTCAGGAGAAGGGTTCCTTGGCCCACCCGGGATGGCATATGTGATTTGAGGAGGCACAGAGTCATGGAGGCCACAGCACATCCATAAATGATCTTCCCTTCTTTGATCACAGTAGCCTCAGGGATCCATATATACTCTGAATGAACAGAAGACCACAAACTAAAGCTTAAATTACAGAGTTGAAGTTCAGCAAGTGTCATCCCCTCAAAGACTTGTGGCTTCTCCAAGGATAATTTGGGTTTCTGGTTCCTCTGTTGTAAACTTCCCAGGACTCCCCTGTCTTGGCCAAACTGAAGGGGGTGATGAATGCTTGCTCACCCAGCAGGGATTCCCAGATGCCTAGGCCCTCAGAAATTTCTTTCTGGTAGGTATCAACCCCCAGTTGCTACTGTTTTCCATGAGTTCATTGCCTTAGCTGGCGGTTTCTGTGCTGGTGTCTGTGTCTCTGGCTGCTTGTGGCGAAGCCACCCCCTGGAGGTGCTGGGTTCTCTGCATGTGTCTCATCTCATCTGCAGTACTCATGCCTGCTGCTGCCTTTCCCCACAAGGGACATTCACAATGTCTTTCCTTTAAACCAGTAACTAAAAATTACTTAAGCTCCACTAGAGCCTAAACTTAACAATCTCCTACATTAAAATCCCTCAAAGAGTTGCATCAGAAACCAGGCCACCATAGTATTAAAAAACATCCTTTGCCGCTGGGCGCAGTGGCTCATGCCTGTAATCCCAGCACTTTGGGAGGCTGAGGTGGGTGGATCACCTGAGGTCAGGAGTTTGAGACCAGCCTGGCCAACATGATGAAACTCCATCTCTACTAAAATACAAAATTAGCCAGGCGTGGTGGTGGGCACCTGTAATCCCAGCTACTCGGGAGGCTGAGGCAGGAGAATTGCTTGAACCCAGAAGGCAGAGGTTGCAGTGAGTGGAAATCACACCACTGCACTGCAGCCTGGGTGACAGAGCGAGACTCCATTTCAAAAAAAAAAAAATTCTTTGCCAATAGTTGGCCGGAGCTCAAGCTGAGGCGCGTGTCTTTGGCTTCTGTTTCCCCTCAAGTAAGTTTTGTGCCATCTGTTTAACCCTCTCTCCCCATATTGAAATAGCAATTTCCGTGCTCCTCTCATGGGACCAAGTGTCCAAGTCCAAGTATCCTAGGAGCCTGTGAATCCTATCTCCTTTTCCCTCTGGGAGGCTTAATAGACCTTATGCAAACAGGCTTTCTAGTGACATATTCCCAAGGTTTCACCATTCTATCTTGCCTCTCACCAGCCGCTATCTAGAGACCAGCTGTTGCAGATTATATTTTGTTTAGCCCAGATTGGACTAGCCAATCTCCTTTATAGAGATTTATGGTGGATTGAAAGTCTCATTGATTGATTGATTTAATAAATATGTATTAGGTGCCTGCTGTTTGATACGAACTGTTCTTGGCACCAGGAATTCAGAAATAAACAATATATACAAAATCTGTGGTTGTGTGTTATGAGACTTTCATTCCAATGAAGAAGATAGACAAAAAAAAAAAAAAAGGGCATATAAGGAGTGTCAGGGAGACATGATGTGAAGAGAAATCAGGCAGGGTGGGAAATAGAAAGTGATCATGCTGTTTTGAACAGGACTGTCAGGGAAGTATGAAGAATATGACAGCTAAGCAGAGACAAAAGTGAGATGAGACAGTGAGCCATGTAAATGTCTGGGGGAAGAACATGCTGAGCAGAGGCATGGTAAGGGAAAAGGCCAAGCGTGGAAGCTGCTCAGCATTTTCTAGGAAAAGCCAAGGGGCCAGTGTGGCTGGAAGAAAGATGAGAAATGAGACTGAAGCTATAGCCAAGGCCAGCTCCTTGGAGGGCCTTGAGGTGTCATAAGGGTTTGACTGTGACTCAGATGAAGTTTCTTCAAAGTATATTGGGAAGCCATTAGAAGATTCTAACCAGGGAACTAATACATGACTTCTGTTTTTAACGGATCGCTCAGTTGATATAGAACACGTAGTCAGGGGCTAAGATTGGAAGCGAGGACACCAGTTAAGTGCTGTTAAATCAGTATGGGTGAGAGATTAGGTGATGGTCAATTTGTCCTTGACTAGTGCTTCTCAACACAAGGTGAATTTGTCTCCCAGGAAACATTTTGCAGTGTCTGGAGATCTTTTTGATTGTCATGACTGAGTCCGTGGTGCTGCTAGCATCTAGTGCATAGAGGACATTTCTCATCTTTCTTCCAGCCACACTGGCCCCTTGGCTTTTCCTAGAAAATGCTGAGCTCGGCCGGGCGTGGTGGCTCAAGCCTGTAATCCCAGCACTTTGGGAGGCCGAGACGGGTGGATCACGAGGTCAGGAGATCGAGACCATCCTGGCTAACACGGTGAAACCCCGTCTCTACTAAAAAATACAAAAAACTAGCCGGGCGAGGTGGCAGGCGCCTGTAGTCCCAGCTACTCGGGAGGCTGAGGCAGGAGAATGGCGTGAACCTGGGAGGCGGAGCTTGAAGTGAGCTGAGATCAGGCCACTGCACTCCAGCCTGGGCGACAGAGCGAGACTCCGTCTCAAAAAAAAAAAAAGAAAAAGAAAATGCTGAGCAGCTTCCATGCTTGGCCTTTTCCCTTGCCATTCTACAATGTTCTAAGCATTGTACAATGCACAGAACAGCCTCCACAACAAAGAATTATCTACCCCAAAATGTCAGTAGCACCAAGGTTGAGAAACCTTGGTTTACGAGGTTCTGGGGAAGGGGGTAAGAAGTGCTTAGATTTGCAAGGTATTTTGAAGGTAGGACCAACATGATTTTATGATGGACTTGATGTGAGGCATCTGAGTTGATAATGCATGAGCAAGAGTTTGGATATGAGCAACTGTGTGCATCACAACACCATTTACTGAGATTGGGGAACACTGGGAGTGGAGCATACTAGGGGCAGGGCAAGACTTAAAGAGTTTGGTTTTGGGCATATTAAGTTGGAGATGGCTATAAATCATTTGAGTCAGGGGACAGCAAACTTTTTTCTGTAAAGAGCTAGACGATAAATATTTTAGACTTGTGGGCCATATGGTCTCTGTCATAACTGCTCAACTCTGCCCCTTTAGCATGAAAACAGCCATAGACAATGTGTAGATGAATTAGCATGTTTGTATTTCAAAAAAAAAAAAACACAAAACTTTACTTATGAACACTGACATTTTAATTTCTTATAATTTTCATGACATAAAATGCTGTTCTTCATTTGATTTTTTTCCAACTACTTGAAAATGTAAAAATTATTCTTCACTCGCAATCCATACAAAAACAGGTATTGAGTCAAATACCTTGCTCACTCCTGATCTATATAGTGATGTGTGGTTGCCAGGCAAGTCAGGAGTTCAGAGGAGGGGGAGGTTGAAGAAATAAAGCTGAGGGTCATCAGAATACAGATGATATCCAGCCCCAGCTCATCTAGGGAGTGAGTAGATTCTAAAGAAAAGAGATCTGAGGACTTAGCCTTACACGCTCCAGTACTGAGAGGCGGGGGAGAGGAGGAGGATCCAGCAAACGAACTTAGGAGGAATGGCAGCCAGTAAGGGGAGAAGAAGTTCAGAACCCAAATCCAAGAAATTTGAAGAAAGAGGAAGCGCACAATTAGATAAAAAGTGATGGGGAGCTTATAACCTAAGAAGTTAGACAGACATGATATGCCCCCAGTGTGGTGATGTACAGTAGGAAAAACCTAGCACACCTAGGAAGTGCTCTTGCCAAAAAATCAAACCTGAATCTGATCACATTTATAGAAATTAACTCCCAGTTTATAAAAAACACAGGAGATAAAGGAACATGTTCAATGACACCTCACGGATCCAATCAGTGAAATCCAAAATGAGAGAGCTGCTCCATTAAAATTATTTCTTTAATAAATAAATGGCAAGAAAAAAGGGGGTCATGAAAACTGTTACAGAATAAAGAATCTTAAAAAACATCCAAATGCACGTACAAGGTATGGACTTTGGTTTCTTCATCACACTATAAAGAAAAAGTTAGTTATTCTGGGAAATTTGAACACTGATGTGTCTTTAATAATATTAAGAACTTTTTTAGGAGTTATTTTTTTCTTAGGTATCATGGTTATACTTTTCAGAGTCCTTCCCTCTTCAAAACATATACTAACGTGTTTGCAGATGAATTAATATAATGCCTGGGATTTTCTTTACAGTAATTCATAGAGATGGAAAAAAGAAAGCATATAGATGAAAATAAGGTGGGCTGTGTATTGATTAACTGTTGAAGCTGAATGATCAGTGTATGGGGATTCATTTTACTAGTTTCACAGAAAACAATTATGAGGAACATGTACACTTACCTGTGATGTTCAGCACAGTTTTGTTGTTTTTGTTGGCATTGTGGAAAGGAAACCCTGTTAAATAACCTATCACATAAGAATATGCCTGAGAGCTTAATCTGACATTTTATTTACTGAGAGAGTTGTGTCTTTTTAAAAATAACTTTCTAATTACAAAATAACATATTTTCATTATGTGAAAATCAGAAAACATAGGTAAATAAAATGGAACCAGGCACAATGGATTCCCAGCTACTCAGGAGGCTGAGGCAGAAGGATCACTTGAGCCTAGGAGTTTGAGACCAGCCTGGGCAACATGGCAAGACCCCATCTTTATCTAAAAGTAGAAAAGGAAATAAGATCATCCATAATCCTTCACACCAGAGGGGAAAATATTTCTTTTTTTAGGATTAATATATTTTTGTATTAAAAATTATTCATACAGGCTGGGTGCAATGGCTCACTCCTATAATCCCAGCACTTTGGGAGGCCAAGCGGATCAACTGAAGTCAGGAGTTTGAGACCAGCCTGGCCAACATGGTGAAACCCCGTCTCTCCTAAAAATACAAAATTAGCTGGGTCTGTTGGTGCATACCTGTAGTCCCAGCTACTCGGGAGGCTGAGGCAGGAGAATCTCACTTGAACCTGGGAGGCGGAGGTTGCAGTGAGGCAAGATCATGCCATTGCACTCTAACCTGGGTGACAAGAGCAAAAAACTCCATCTCAAAAAA
>NW_016813612.1:392389-408362 GCF_001698545.2 Rhinopithecus bieti | reverse complement strand
AAAAACCCCAAAAAAAAAAAAAAAAAAAAAAATATATATATATATATATATATATATACACACACACACACACACACATATATAAACATATATATTTATTTAATTGTTGTTATTAGTGTTTCTTACAGCTACTTCAGTTCTGAACTCCTGAGATCAAGCCACCAAGCTCATCAAGCCCATGGCTTATGGTGCTGTCATTTTTCTGTTGTAGGAGGTCATTCCCCCAGGAGGGAAGATTACATTAGAGGCTCTGTCCTTGGCCAAGGTTGGGAAAGCCTGTCCTTGCTTCTATGGCACTGTCGATGAAATCCACATGTCGGTGCATCTTAATGGACACATCCAAGTAAAACTTGTAATTAGAGAGCTCAGGGTTTTTTTTTATTGGTTTGTGGTAGTTAGAAGATGGGTGGGAAAGGTTAAGAAAGGGCAGTTGAAGGAGGCAGTGGCTCTACCAATTCCAAAGAAGGAAGTTTCCAGAGGGACCATATTCCCTCCATCTTCCTTGTCTGTCCTATACTTAGTCTTCCTTAAAGTAGGACGTATTTAAACTCAGAGCCTGGACTGGGAGAACAAATTAAGTTATATTCATGCAATGGCATGCAATGCAACTGTAAAAAGAAATGAAGAATATTTATATACTGCTGTGGAGTGGCTACTAGGAAGTGTTGTTGAATGCAAAAAAAAAAGTGGAGAAGGGTATATATAGTAAATTACCATTTATCTGGAAGTTGGGGTGATTAAAAATATATGTACTTGCTTATTTTAAACAAACATCAGTTAAACTTTTTTTAAAAAAGAAACTACTTACAGGAAGAGGAGACAAGGAGAATCTAGATGTCTCTGAATATACCTAGTTTTGTAGATCTGATTTTAGAACTAACTATGTAATTATTTTAATAACTATAAAACAATATCGTTTTTTAAAAAGTAATTCCTAAAACTCAAAAGTAAAATGCAACAGGCCAGGCATGGTGTCTCACACCTGTAATCCCAGCAATTTGGAAGGCCGAGGAGGGTGGATCACTTGAGGCCAAGAGTTCGAGACCAGCCTGGCCAACATGGGGAAACTCGGTCTTTACAAAAAATACAAAAATTAGACAGGCAAGGTGGCATGCATTTGTAATCCCAACTACTTGGGAGGCTGAGGCACAAGAATCGCTTGAATCTGGGAGACAGAGGTTGTAGTGAGCCGAGATCACACCACTGCACTCCAGCCTGGGTGACAGAGTGAGACTCCATCTCAGAAAAAAAAAAGAAGATATCACCATTTGCAACTCCTAATGAAATAATGGATTTAAGCCATTATCACTGATAATGCTAACAGCACAAAAAGAGAGACAACCAGATACTGTGCCTCCTATTGTAAATCCACACTAATCCCTATATTTTTTTTAAAAAATTCAAACCTGATCTGATCAAGCCTCTACATTCAATTAACAATTTATAGAAATACAAAGGTATTTTTCCTTTGTAAGTAAGTAAGATGTTAATTGAATGATGAGGGTACAATCGACAAACTCAAGACTGTGGAAATTCTTCAGGACAGAGAAATTGCAATAAAAACTTTTAATAATTAGGAGGAATAATATAAAGGGAAGGCAGAACCAATAGATAGAAAGAGACTTAACATTGCACTGAATGGAATTTATTGGGATCCTGACTCATACAAATGAGGAAAGGGTGGTGGATGGAGGAAGGAGGAGGGAGGAAGAGGAGGAGGAGGAAGAGAAAGAGACAGAGAGGATGAGAATGAGAATGGATATGAGGCAATGTGAACCATGACTAGATAGTTAATGATATTAAGAAATTATTTTTTTGGCCAGGCGTGGTGGCTCACGCCTGTAATCCCAGCACTGTGGGAGGTGCAGGCAGGTGGATCACCTGAGGTCAGGAGTTCAAGACCAGCCTGGGCAACATGGTGAAACCGTGTCTCTACAGAAAAAAAACAACAAAAATTAGCCAGGTGTGGTGGTACACACCTGTAATCCCAGGTACTCAGGAAACTGAGGCAGGAGAATCACTTGAACCTGAGAGGTGGAGGTTGTAGTGAGCCGAGATCATGCCACTGCACACTCCAGCCTGGGTGACAGAGCAAGACTGTCTCAAAAAAAAAAAAAGAGAGAGAGAAAAAAAGAAAAGAAAATAAATTATTTTAATTTGTACAGGTATAGTAATTCAACCGTAGTTAGGGTTTCTTCAAAGAATTTTTAATTTTTGTGACACATACTGAAATATGGGAATTAAATGACACATCTGCATTTTGCTTTGTGGGGAGCAAGTGGAAGACTGTACAGATGAAATAAGAGTCGATTATTGTTGAAGCTGGGAGATAGATGCATGAGTTTCAATATACTATTCTCTCTACTTTTACTTATATTTGAAATTTTTATAATGACAACTTTTTTTAAAGTAGGCCCTGGCTTACTTTTTTCACAATTGTAATTCATTCCTTTAGAGGTTGCAAGTAGACTGATCAGTGTAACCATATAGGACTTACCACATCCAGCTGTTTTCAACCCCCTACCAAACCCCAATAATTTTCAAAGCCAGTCTGTTTTTTATTTAAAAGTTGTATTGCCGCTGTTGGTTCTTAGAAATGCTGACAGACGCTGACTGCTTGCTTTTCAGGCTCTGGAATCTCCAGCTATGGAAATAACCCCCAAGATGTCCCCAAAGCCTTTGAGGATTGTATGCAAAAAGTCAAGGGGCAGGTTCCATTTCACCTCCACGGATCCACCCCCATTCACCTGGGAGCCACAGCTGGGATGCGCTTGCTGAGGTAAAGGCTAAGTGGCACAAAGGGGCCCATTTGACCAAAATAACCAAGAATGTGTTGAACCTTGCCAAGAATGTAACTCTATTTCGGGGAACAACCCTTGCCCCCCAAAAAGAAGCCATATTCTGCCGTAAATTTGGGCTTTAAAGGTTGGGAAACTTTTAGTCTTTATTTTAATACCCAGAAAGAAACAGTTCTAAAATTGTTTCCCTCTCACTTGGTGATTTTACTGGGAACTTTGAAAAAGAGAGAGGTAATATGAAATACGCTCATGGGATATAACTCTACTGCTTTGGAAAAGTAGCTGTTTTGACACTTGGTGTTTTAACACCTGTGAACAACCAGCTAAGTTTGGTAGTAAGTACAACCCATAGCTATGTAGCTTCTGCTTGTGTACAAAATATCACTGAAATCTGCTTTAAAACAATGGCATGTCTGCACCTCAAATCAGTCAAAGCTTTTGGAGTTGTTCTGAAACAAGCATCTCATTTCACTCACTCAATTAGTTCCTTCTAAATTTGTAGTCATGGCTTTTGGCCCAGTTGCATGTTTTTGAATGTCTTTTCTCTTTTTTCTCCATTATAGCATTTCCTTGACCTTGAAATTTAAAAAAAAAACAGTTTCCAAAATAAACATCAAACTTAAATCTACTCAGAGTAGAGGCTACTCCAAGTGTTGGAATAAGGTTTTATCACAAGAAGACATCACTTATTCTGCTTCAAAGGCACTTTATCTATGACTCCAAGCATGCAAAATTAACTATGTCGGAGTATTAAGAAAATAAAAAAAGAACAAACAGAGCTCCTTTAACATGATAATGAAAAGAAATCATGACGTACTCTCCGTTAGACTGGGCCTTTTCCTTATAGTCTCATAATTCTCCTTTCTAATCTGATTTCCTGGCTGACCACGCTGAATGTGGAAGGAAGTCAGATTTCTTTGCTCACTCTTGGAATCTGCAGTGTATTTCTAAATTATTTCCTTTACGTGTAATAGAAATGACTTAAAAACTCCTTCCTTTTGCCTTTTCTTTCTTATAAAAACAGTTCTTCCAACAAGGGTGCAACTGAAACCTCGTAATCTCAGAGAACACAGCAAGGCAGCCCCTTTACAGGCTCTTAATTCCATGGACCTAAAATCCTCATCTGCTGTAGTGGATGCTTCCTTAACACGACACGTGTGGAGCTACTTATAGAAAAGTCAGCTGCAGGATGTGCTCATGAAGTTTTCAACTTGGAGACTGAATGCTTAGGGCTTAGTCTGTGAAATCCTTCTGCTTTCACTCTATTCAATTCACATTTTCAGGCTGAATTTTCCATTTCAGAATACATTAGGATGCTGTTTACCGTCCCTGGAATTTGACTTCAGGTAACAAGTTTCAGCACAGGACCTGAGCAATACCAGCAATATGAATGGGATAAGTGACTACAATCAGGGAGAAATACTGGTCCAATTCCATTAAATGTCTGTAGAAGTTACTCTAAAATATCTTTGCTTTACCAGTAGTGTTTGTACATATGTAAACTTCTTGGTTGAACTGGCTCTGACCTTATGACTTAAGTAGACTTCTACTACTCTAAAAACAAAAACAAAACAAACAAACAAAACAGCTCTTAAGAACCTGACTTTTTCTTGGTTGCTTCCCCTCCCTCCCCAGTCTTTCAGTGAGAAATAATTAAAAGGCTCTGCAATTTACAGCTCATGACACAAACCGTGGAACAGAAAACTCACCCCTTAGGAAAAAGTGAATGTCTCCTTTGAATAAATTAAGTACTAACTTTTTCTTGTAAAACTGTTTTCTGATGATGATCTATTTCTTCTGAGGAACTAGCTGATATTTTAATTACTAGACAAGTAAAATAGAAAAGAAAACAATGAGAATTAGCTGCGATGAGAATTGATGAAACTGTGAAAACTCTGAATTATTTTCCAAGTAGTGATAACTGGCCACTGAATTGGAATGGATCCTGCTTATAGCCTTGCTCTTTCTTCTTCCTGAGCCAAGAGTCAGCCAGTGCCCCTGGCTTTCTTAACCCACGGATGAAAGAGGAAATAATCTCCCAAGCGAGCTCTTTCATAGCGTAAAATGGCAGCGATGGATGCCATAACATTCTGTCACTAGGGATAGAATGCTGTGTTGCCACTTGTCTAAGAGTCAGCACACCAATGGTTTTTCAATCCAGTGACAGCCATGATGACTGTCATATCCCTTCATGCTGAAGCCCTCCCAAAGACTGAAGCAGAAACAGCTGAAAACTCAATGTTCTTCCTTTCCCCCTTCCTACTAAGCTCCCCTTCCTTCTGGTCAGATGAGGGTTCCTTCGTATGGTGCCTCCATATGCCACTCTTATGCCTTCATCAATCTCCTTTCCTCTGCTGATCTGAGAGAGCAATGGCAGTTAAATAGGAGGCTCTTCTGATACATGAACAGATGATATAGGTGGGGAGAACAAATTGTACTTTTACTGAAAGCAATTTTCCTACTTGGCAGTTTGACAGGTAACAAGTGGATCCTGCCTTCACAGTTGCCCCAGAAGACTTCAACTTGCAAAAGGGATTGTGGTGTACAGCACACATCTGGAAAATCATTCATCCCCACCAGCAGGGAGATGGGGAAGTTTGCATTTTCACCTGAGTGAGACTATATATTTTAAGACTCTATTGTCTGGGCACTCAGACTTGTTTGTTCTGTGCCTTGCATAGGTTGCAAAATGAAACAGCAGCTAATGAAGTCCTTGAAAGCATCCAAAGCTACTTCAAGTCCCAGCCCTTTGACTTTAGGGGTGCTCAAATCATTTCTGGGCAAGAGGAAGGGGTATATGGATGGATTACGGCCAACTATTTAATGGGAAATTTCCTGGAGGTGTGTGGAAACAAATGCATGGTTTTAATCTTGCTGTTTATCCTATCCCTTGTGAGTGATAGCCTAAGTAGAGGTACATACCATTAGGGATATCTGTCCTGTATCACTCCTATCATGTAATGTATTAGGGAAATACCTATGAGACAATAGCTAAGAAAGACCTATATAGCTGGGGAGAAAACATAGTCGTAAATAGGACTAAATGCTTGGGAGGGAGGGAATCTCATCACTTTACTAGCTTGTAAGAAATTGAAAGGGGTGGGATCTAAAGTTTACACTAGGCTATGGGTCTTTGGGAGGACAGTTGAATAATCCTTCAGAGAGGCTCCATGACCATCTGAAATTTACAAAGCCCTCAGGAAGTCTGCATCCCTAAGTTCCCAGAGACAGGAGGAAGTCTTCACTCTGTGTTCCCAGGTCTCCTCACAGTCCAGTCCCTGCACTCCCTGCTCCCTTGGTGCAAAGGAAAGTTGACTCCAAGAGACAACTGCCATGTTACAGGGGGCACAAAACAGGAGTTACTCAGAGCATATCCAGCCCAAGACCTATTTTGTTCCCCTTCAAATGTATTTTAAATTTTTAAATAGTTACCAACAATTAACGTTTGGGAAATTTCACATAAAAATCCATACTTCTAGCTTCTTCTGACCTCCTCACTCCTCCCAAAAATCGGAGGAACTGGTCACAGTAGACTCACATTCCTGCACGGTAACGGGAACAGAGTGTAATTCGTGGACTCTCCAGTTTGCCACAGACCCCACCACTCCCTATTATACACCTAATCTACTTCACTCATTTATTACTTACCTATGTTACCTGCCCAGCTCCTGTAAGCACGTGAATTCACCACCTCTGAAAGAAAGGAGAGAACTGGCCTCACATGCTCTCTCTGTCCTACTTCTTAGTAATAGGAGACGAGGCTTGGGTGGAGAACTTTGGGCAAACAGAGATGGTGCCTTTGGCTTTCTTTCTCACTTCTTTTTCCCACTGTGCAGAAGAACCTTTGGCATATGTGGGTGCACCCGCATGGAGTGGAAACCACGGGTGCCCTGGACTTAGGTGGTGCCTCCACCCAAATATCCTTCGTGGCAGGAGAGAAGGTGGATCTGAACACCAGCGACATCATGCAGGTGTCCCTGTATGGCTACGTGTACACGCTCTACACGCACAGCTTCCAGTGCTATGGCCGGAATGAGGCTGAGAAGAAGTTTCTGGCAATGCTATTGCAGGTACTTGAGTCGGGGGTAGGGGGTGGCAGGTGTTGTCTTGAGGGTTTGAGCTGAGGGGAGAATGCCCTGCCTTCTGGGGTCTGTCCTCTCCACTTCAGTTGAAAGGTAGATGGAAATAACCCCATTTTCCAATTTACTCCTGGGGGTCCAAGTCCCTTTCCTCTCTCTCTCTTTCTTCCCCTCCCTCTCCCTCTCATGTTGCCCACTCCCAGTGAATTTGAATAAGAAGTCTAGGGAATTTCCAGAGCTTCACATGTTTTGTAAATGACTCAAGACCTGGAATCCCTTTATGGACACAAACTGTTTTAAACCGGGAGCTAAATAAGCCTGAGAATATTGAGACTCCCCTGGGTGTAGACAAAATAATATTAGTGGTCACAAGAGAAATGTGTGCTGAAGTGGGAGAGGGCAGAGCCTTCCCAGGCTTAGCCTCCTTTTAGATGGGTCTATATTAGGCAGGCTTGATACCCTTTATACGGTGGAACTTTAGAGCAACCACATTCCATCATGTTGATCAGTAATTCATTTGGTAAGTGTTTCAGAGCCCAGAAGGCTAATTCAGGCATCAGCTAGAAAGTTATTGCTGATATTAAATTCAACATTATGTAGTGTGTGTTCATGAGGGCACTAACTCCATAGGTGAGACCCCAGACCCAAACGCTACTGCTCTGGGGACATCAATCTTAGCCATGGCTAGGTGGCTGAGAGGATGGGCCTTGACTACCTAGAGGGGTATGAGGAAATCAGAAGCCACAGATCCTGGCTTCTTACGGGACTCGAAGGCAGGGGAATCAGCCTATGAACAAAATGGACACAACATCAGTAGGTTAACCCACATTCCTCCAACCTACTCTGATAACTGAAGACAGGAGCAGACTCTATCCTGCAGAGGAGTTGAGGGAGATCACAAAAGTGCATCTTCAGCAGGACTCACAACTTCAGACCCCTGCATTTACCCAGTGTTCATGCAGGGTGGGTTGTGGGAACTCAGCTTCCAGTTCTGGCCCCTCCTCCAAACCTCTCCCCAATCCTTCCAGAAACGGCTAAGGCCCTGGGACACACGCATGGGACATTTATTGTCAGGAGAGTCTGAGCACTGCCTGGAAAGACCAGATGTGAGAACCCTGCAGACAGCCCTCAACTACCCTTCTGTACTAATCCGTGCTCACACTGCTATAAAGAAATACCTGAAACTGGGTAATTTATAAAGAAAAGAGGCTTGTTTAATTGGTTCATGGTTCTGTGGGCTGTACAGGTTTCTGCTTCTAGGGAGGCCTCAGGAAACTTACAGTCATAGTAGAAGGCAAAGGGGAAGCAAGCACTTCTCACATGCAGAAACAGGAGGGAAGATGCCACACATTTTTAAATAACCAGATCTCGTGACAACTCACTCACTATCACGAGAACAGCAAGGGGGAAATCTGCCCCCATGACCTAATCACCTCGCACCAGGCCCCTCCTCCAACACTGGGATTACAATCTTACATGAGACAAAGACAAACTATGTCACCTTCCATGGCTCCCACCCCAAATTCCACTTCCCTCCCCAGTCAGCCAAACCAAACCCTACAGGTAACTCAATCAACGCTCCCTATCAGGGGTCTCAATACTCACCGCTCATCCCCACTTGCTCATCAAAGTAGTTCAACCAACATGCTTCTTTCTTTCTGGGAGAGAAGCTCTAGAAAATCCTCTTTTCTCCAGCTCCTTTTACTTCTAGCAATGCTTAATGTCCTTTGCTCCAGCTCTGACTCTAGCAGGAGTAGAATGTGGAGGCTCAGGTGAAATCCTCCTTTTTCCAGGGTGAGTGGGGATCAGAGAGGCTAATCTTTTAAATTTGGCTGGCCCTGTGGAATGTGTGTTTCTGTCTGCCTGCATATGTCTGTGTGTTTTTGTACTTATACAATGTTTACTAAAGAATGATTATCTATGTATCCAGCAGTCCACAGAAAAGAAGTAAATACTTTACCTTTCTGAGGTCTGATTTAGGCTTGAGAATGCCAGTCTCCAAATGTGAGCCCAGCACTGGGGGTGGAAGAGTGAGCACCCATCCTCTCACAGTCAGCTCACAGGAACAGGGACACATGTCTTCAATTTGCCTGGTAACCTCTAGATGCCTGATAGGGTGACTCTGCCCTCGGAGGCTTCTGACTCATCCAAGAGGAGAGATTCAGATGAGATGAGGATTACTGACAAACTCATGTCAAGACCTGCCTGACCAACAGTTTCGTAGGTCAAATATGTATTGCCAAGCCCTGACTTGGAAGGTTCACACAAATTATTGCATCGTAAATACTGACTGAGTAAATTCCATCAGTCTGGATCTTGTTGCCTCATCTGTAATATAAGGAACTACGTAGTGTGGTGAGAATGATAGCTGGATGTGTACTTTGCAAATTACTTTCTTATTAAGAAGTCTCCAGTCACCTTGGAGCTGAAGTCTCACTCTGACAACATGTTGGATATCAGGAATATGTATTCACTTTCTTTCCATTTTTAAGTAAGAAATTTGTCTTCTGTTTTAATGTAATATATGTTCAGTGAAAATATTTAGAAGATACACACCAAAACTGTAAAGGATTTCTTTTTTTTTTTTTTTTTTTGAGACGGAGTCTCGCTCTGTCGCCCAGGCTGGAGTGCAGTGGCCAGATCTCAGCTCACTGCAAGCTCCGCCTCCCGGGTTTATGCCATTCTCCTGCCTCAGCCTCCCGAGTAGCTGGGACTACAGGCGCCCGCCATCTCGCCCGGCTAGTTTTTTGTATTTTTTTTTTTAGTAGAGACGGGGTTTCACCGTGTTCGCCAGGATGGTCTCGATATCCTGACCTCGTGATCCGCCCGTCTCGGCCTCCCAAAGTGCTGGGATTACAGGCTTGAGCCACCGCGCCCGGCCAAGGATTTCTTTAAAAACAGAATTAACCACTATTAATCATACTATTGCATTTTCTTCCACTTTTTTATGTATGAACTTGCTTCATATGCGGTATAACTACCATTATATTTACCTTTATTTTAGCCAACCCCATAATTATGCAATTCCTGTGTTGTTAATGTCTTTAAAACTATTATTTTTATGAGACATAATATTCCAAGACCAGAACTAAAAAGAAAAAAATGACCATTTGATATGAAGAGAGTACATTCGTAATTGTAAAAATTTTAAACCCAACAAAGAGTGTTAAGTCAAAAAAGATCCCTCCTTCCAATGCCCATTTAGCCTGAACTGCCATCACTGGTCCAAAGCTTAAGATGTTGTTCTTCTACACTTCCATGGTCTACAGTATAGCGTAAATCTTAATTTTCTTACTGATGTTAATATCCCATAATATATGCAGCGGTTGCAACATTCCCTTGTCCTCATGGACAGCAGGGCTTGTCTGTTTGTCAGACCTATAATCCTTAATCAAGCCTTCTACTTCTACTACCCATATAACCTTTATAACCAGTGATTTATTCCGAGGATAGGTTCAAAGGAAAGGGTATTTTTATTTAAATGAACAAAAGGTAATCTCCACAACAAAATAAAACCGATTACACCCATCGTGTGATCTTTTGAAAATAAGCTCAGGAACATCCAAAACATTCCTAAAATAATATTAGCATAATGAAGGATCCTGCTTCTGGATTTTCGTCTATACATTCATGTCCATTTGGCGATATCATGTGTCTACCTGCAATACGCCTATTTTTCCTACTCTCCAGATGTTATTTCAACTCAAAGTCATTTGAAGCAGAACAAAAAAGGAGTTTTGTTGTTTGGACTTGGATTACGCACTTGATTCATACATTAAATTTGGTGGTAGATAATATGCTATTAGGACATCAACAATATCCGAATTATACAATTATTCCATTAGTTAATTCTTGGCTTGTACCTCAATAAGAGAGTATAGCATTTCGAGAATCATGGTTCGGTGTACTATTGTTAAAGTAGTGTCCCCCTTTTGTGTTGTATTTAAACTTCCTGTCACAGCGAAATAGTCTATCACTGTTTTTCCAGTTAACCAGGTTTACTCTAAAACAGATACATAGTTTTCAGTGGAACTTTTCCCCTCTAGCCATTGATTTGAACCTCATGACAGTGCTCTATCAAACACCTAAGCCGATGAAACGGTTAATGGTGAATGCCTGAACTTCGCACATTGGCAAATTACTGTAAAGAATCCATAACAACAAATTCAAACACACAAAATAAGAAGAACAATAATAAACTAAGCGTTCCGATGACTGAAGTCAAAATTCATACAAATCTTGTTCTTTTCCGGACTAAACCAAAATAGATTTATATCAGTAATCCATTATTAAAGTATAAATCTCCCGTCAACTATAGCAGGAAAGAGAAAAAACAAAAGATAATCAGATCGGAATGAAATACTAAATACCAATTGATGATGCGATATGTTCGTGCAACCAAGTACTCATCAGCTATAAGGGTGACCAAGTATGAATGCTAAAAATTATAGTAGAACAGATTTGTTTTGTTGAACTTTGTTTTTTTTTTTTGGTTGTAGAGTGTTTGTTTTTGATTTTGAAAATCATAGAGTTATGATCAGATCATAGAGCAGGAAAGGGGGCCTCTGATTTCTCAGTCAATATGAAGATCTGTCTGGAAACACACTCATTTTGGGGTTCTATTGATCAAGTAAAGCTTTTAAGGGATTTGTGCAAATCATAGTCCACTGACCTATGTTAAACAATTGCATTACTTGAATATGTACCTCAGTTTCCTCATTAGCAAAATGAAAGGGTTGGGCTAAATGTCTGAGTCAAGATTTTACTGTAGGGTGCCCAGGTGCAGTGGCTCACACCTGTAATCCTAGCACTTTGGAAGGCTAAGGCAGGAGAATCTCTTGTGTCCAGGAGTTTGAGACCAACCTGGGTAACATAGGGAGAACCTCTACCAAAAAAAAAAAAAAAAAAATTAATTAAAAAAATTTTGTTCTTACTTTTTTTGAGACAGAGTCTTGCTCTGTCACCCAGGCAGGAGTGTAATGGTGCAATCTCGGTTCGCTGCAACCTCCACCTCCCAGGTTCAAGTCATTCTCCTGCCTCAGCCTCCCGAGTAGCTGGGAATACAGGTGCATGCCACCACATCTGGCTAATTTTGTATTTTTTTTTTTTTTGAGATGTATTTTAGGAAAGATGGGGGTTTCACCATGCTGCCCAGGCTTTTCTCAAACTACTGACCTCAAATGATCCGCCTGCCTCAGCCTCCTAAAGTGCTGGGATTACAGGTGTGAGCCATCACACCTGGCCAAAACAAAATATTTTACTATAGGGGAAGCAGTATGCCTTAGTGGCTTAAGTTGAACATAGTTCAAATCCAGTTCCTTAGAAAAGAGAGTTCATAAATTGAATCAACAACATTTAGGATTTTAGCATAAAATAGAGTATTTTGCACCAGTAGATTAAAGATTGAATAGTCATATGGAAAAAGTAAAGCCAAGTCTCTATCCGAGTCTTTAAGTCAAATAAATTGCAATGGATAAAGATTTATATGTGACAAGGATATTTGTTTGTAATGGCAAAATGATTGGGAACCACCTCAGTGTTCATCTAGATGGTATTCCTTAAATAAAGTATGATTTATTTGTACAGTGGAATACTATGCAGCTACTAAAAAAATAGGCCACTCTTAAGTACAATGAATGGAAAGATCTCAAAGATACATTTTTAAGTGAGAAAAGCAACGAGCACAAGGGGGTATATAAAGTGCTACCATTTATGGCTTTAAAAAAAGAAAAGTGTGGGAGAAAAAAATATATTTGCATGTGCATGCCAGATCTTTGGAAGGATATACAAAAATTGGCAATAGTGATTGTTTCCAGAGAGAGGCCTGATGGCTACAAGTGGATGAGTAGGAGACTTCACTTTCATATATTTATCTGTACCTTTTGGATTATTTTGCTAGGTGGATAGATGATATTCTACTTAAAATGATACATTAAATATATCCATTTTCTCACCATGTGAAGTTCATAAAACCTGATTCACAGGGCTATCATAAGAGCTGGATCAGATAATGTGAGCGAGAGCCTAGCGCTATGCCTGGTACAGGTAATTGTCACAAACACACACACACACACTTTCCCCCCCCACACTTGAATTATCTAGACAACCTATGGCCAAAGACATGCTGACATAGAATGGTATTTTTTGTTTCTCTCTTGGCATTGGAGGATAGTGATAGAGAGAATTTGCAAAAGGGAGATACTTGGCTATCCACAAAAAACGTGATTTCTAACACCTTACTCTTATACCTACAGAATTCTCCTACCAAAAACCATCTCACCAATCCCTGTTACCCTCGGGATTATAGCATCAACTTCACCATGGGCCATGTATTTGATAGCCTGTGCACTGTGGACCAGAGGCCAGAAAGTTATAACCCCAGTGATATCATCACTTTTGAGGGAACTGGGGACCCATCTCTGTGTAAGGAGAAGGTGGCTTCCCTATTTGACTTCAAAGCTTGCCATGATCAAGAAACCTGTTCTTTTGATGGGGTTTATCAGCCAAAGATTAAAGGGCCATTTGTGGTAAGAGCAAAACCTGAAAGATTCCTTTCTTTCCCCGTTGAATATTTATTTCTCACTTTTCTGTTTCTCCTCTGCTGACCTGTTAGCCACCTTCTAATTCCTCACCCATAAACCTTTCTATTATACCCATTCTGAGAACTAATTTCCTTCTGTATTACTTATTTCCAGGCTTTTGCAGGATTCTACTACACAGCCAGTGCTTTAAATCTTTCAGGTAGCTTTTCCCTGGACACCTTCAACTCCAGCACCTGGAATTTCTGCTCACAGAATTGGAGTCAGGTCAGTATTTAAAGAGAAAGGATTCATGTCAGTACAAACAAATATATATGGTAGAATCTATTCTATGTGTGTATATTCTGAATTTAGCCTTTATGCTCTTCTATTTCCATCACATCTGTAAAATAAAAGGAATAAGGGAATCTACTCCCACACCTGTGGTGTGAATTAATGTTATAACTACATGCACAATGGTTAGTACAATATTTGGCATATAATAAGCACTCAATGAGTTTAAAGATTAGTATATTGTAAAATTATATACTGATATCTTCATAATTATATTGAATAATTATATGATTGTATTATAAAGTCTTTTCTGTTATGAAATTATGGATGATAAGATTCTTTAAAACATGACTTTTAACCCAAGGTGTTCATTTTAAAACATACCTGCCTGCCCTGCCTCTCAGATGTTTTAAACCTCCTTTCAGCTCCCACTCCTGCTCCCCAAATTTGATGAGGTATACGCCCGCTCTTACTGCTTCTCAGCCAACTATATCTACCACTTGTTTGTGAATGGTTACAAATTCACAGAGGAGACTTGGCCCCAGATACATTTTGAAAAAGAAGTAAGTCAAAGCACAAATCATTTTCTCTTCTTCTTCCCAACAGAGAGATTTGTATGTATGTGTGTGTGGAACAAATGTAGAAGGTAAAAGGGTATTAATGAGTTAAACTCACTGGGTGGAAGCTGATCAGACTGATCCCTTGTGAGTTTCCCAGAAGAGGTCGTGGAGAATTTAGTGGAGTTGCTCATGGGTGTCCATTCTCCTGGAAAAGACTGGAGGCCAAGGGCCAATGGACTAGCAGGTCCTGGAGGGCAGAGACTTGTCTTGGCATCTTCATATTCCCAGCACTCAGCACAAGGGATAGAGCCTAGAAGGTGCTTAGTAAATGTTTGTTGAATTCGTAAATAAATATGAATTCATAAGTAAATATGAATTAAGGATATGAGACTTTTCATCCTGAAAAGAAGCTTTAAATGTAACCATTTTTTAAAGAGGATAGTAACTAATTCTTCTCCATTTTATGCAGATGTCAGAGTAAGATACAGGCCTTAGAGCCTGACGGATTTGCATTAGCATTAAATAAACATTTTCTCTTTGAGTGAACCTGAAGTCATTACATTTACTGACAAAGATTTGGGGGATGGGGAAGATATTCTTAGCTCTGGGTTTAATATATCTAAAAATGTATATATTTATAGATATCTATAAATACATACATATATATATGATGGTCAAGTGACCAGAATGGTCCAAGCTGGAATCACAGCTATCACCTGGTGACAGCTGAAAGGACCTCCATACCTTGTTTTCAGGCAGGGCTCAGCCTTGCGAATATGTTCAGCCAGCACTATGTTCCCCAGGTTCCAGAGAATTTTCTCATTTCAGAAATAGCTGATATGAAGCCCGAAGGATGTCTGGAGTCAGCCTGTTCAATACCAGCTTCAGCAATAATTATATTAAATCAATCAATATCCTGCATTAGGCCTCTGACTATCTACTTTTACATAAATAAAATTGAGTCATCTACAAAAAAATAAGGATATCTGGAGACATAAGGACTGTTGGTAGCATGTACTCTCTAAGCTTTGCTTCTAATGAATCTAATTACCAGTAAAGTATAAGAATGGAGAATGACTTTCCATTTGAATGCCAGTTTGAGTTGATATAATATCTAAGCTAAAAGTTCCTTTTTTCTAATTATAAAGAATGTTATGTCCAGCCAAATTAGTATTTAAATGTGAAGATTTAGTTGGCTGGGTGCGGTGGCTCACACCTGTAATCCCAGCACTTTGGGAGGCCAAGGCAGGTGGATCTCCTAAGGTCGGTAGTTTGAGACCAGCCTGACCAACAAGGAGAAACTCTGTCTCTACTAAAAATACGAAATTAGCCGGGCATGATGGTGCATACCTGTAATCCCAGCCACTCAGGAGGCTGAGGCAGGAGAATCACTTGAAACTGGGAGGTGGAGGTTGCAGTAAGCCGAGATCTCACCATTTCACTTCAGCCTGGGCAACAGAACAAGACTCTATCTCAAAAAAAATATATATATGTGTTAAAAAAAAAAACAGAAAATGAACACTAAACTATAAAAATAAACTCCATTCATATGACTCAAGTATAGAAAATACCCAACATGATAAGGGTGTGGTAAGGAGTTATAAGATACAGGGACATAAGAGTAACCTAAAATTTAAATTCTCTTCTTGTCAAAGGGAACACAGAGATATCTTTTTTTTTTTTTTTTTTTTTTTTTTTTTTTTTTTTTTTTTTTTTTTTTTTTT
>NW_016813612.1:381372-391957 GCF_001698545.2 Rhinopithecus bieti | reverse complement strand
TTTTTTTGAGATGGAGTCTCTCTCTGTCACCTAGGCTGGAGTGCAATGGCGTGATCTCAGCTCACTGCAGCCTCTGCATCCTGGGCTCAAGCAATTCTCCTGCCTCAGCTCCTGAGTAACTGGGATTACAGGCACCCACCATCATGCCTGGCTAATTTTGTATTTTATAGAGACAGGGTTTCACCACGTTGGCCAGGCTGGTCTTGAACTCCTGACCTCAGGTGATCTGCCCGCCTCAGCCTCCCAGAGTGCTGGGATTATAGGTGTGAGCCACCATGCCTGGCCACAGATACCATTTTTAAGGCAAGAAAGAAGAAAAAAAAAATATGTATATAAAAGCACTAATTGAAAATTTAAAAGTAAGATATTAGAAAGAAGTGTAAATATATTAATAATCACAATAATTATAAATGGACTAAACCTACCAGTTAAAAGACAGATGTCAGATTGAATTTTTAGAAATCAAGCAGGTGCCATTTATAAGAGAAACATGATTCAAGCATAAAGACATGGAAAGACTGAAAGATAATTTGTTTAAATTATCAAACACTACCCAGAAGAAAGCTGGTATAACTATTTAACATCTGGCAAAGCAGTCTTTAAGACAAACAGCCTCATTCTAGA
This sequence comes from Rhinopithecus bieti, assembly GCF_001698545.2. Classification (NCBI taxonomy): domain Eukaryota; kingdom Metazoa; phylum Chordata; class Mammalia; order Primates; family Cercopithecidae; genus Rhinopithecus; species Rhinopithecus bieti. The sequence continues at coordinate 391,333 of NW_016813612.1, read as the reverse complement.
CAGCAAGGGTTACAACATAATGATAAAATGTTCAATTCACTATGAAGATTGTAAAGGTGAAACATTTATACACCTACTAAAACACCCTAAAACATGTAAAGCAAAAATGGATAGAATGACCAGAAGAAATTAACAGTCGGCTTCCCATTTGGGCTGATTTCCTATTCTTAGAAACTGGTCCTGGGATCAGTAAACCACTCATTAGCCTCTTTCTCTAGCCACAAACACTCTTGTGCTCCTGGACAATGGGAACACTTTCACTCTTATTAACTGTGCCTTCTTCACTCTTGGCTGTGACAAGATTTTGAGGATTTGTTCTTTTGACTATTTCTTCTGCCGCGCTGGAGGTGAGATTACCCAAGTCTTTGTGGCTACAGTGTGGTGTCTTAACTTGGGCAAGTCCTTTGACCTCTTTGGGCCACAATTTCCCATGGGAGCTTTGTGAGGTTGATAGTGGTATGCCTCTGGTATGTAATTGTAGCCTTGAGCCTTGTCCTCTACTCCACAGGTGGGGAATAGCAGCATAGCCTGGTCTCTTGGCTACATGCTCAGTCTGACCAACCAGATCCCAGCTGAAAGCCCTCTGATCCGTCTGCCCATAGAACCACCTGTCTTTGTGGGCACCCTCGCTTTCTTCACAGCGGCAGCCTTGCTGTGTCTGGCATTTCTTGCGTACCTGTGTTCAGCATCCAGAAAAAAGAGGCACTCCGAGCATGCCTTTGACCATGCAGTGGATTCTGACTGAGCCTTCAAAGCAGCTCCTGGAGTCCAATGGCTGCTTAGAGTCAGCCTGGGTGGCACCAGGCAACACAGGTAAAGTGGCTGCCTTCAGGAAATACAACTAACTAAAATCAAACACCTAGGTCACGTGCCTCTCAAATACTGATTTCTGCCACAGTACCTCTTGGGGCATCACTTGGCTATTCTGCGCATATCGCTCTTCAGAGACCTCACTACCCATGTGCTGATCTATTGGGGAATAGAGAAGAGACAGGCCACCAAGGTCAGGCTCTTTAAGTCCCCCAGAGGAAGAGTAAGTTGAGAGGATATCAGCTTAATGTTGAAGAATTGACCTCAGGGCTCAGTTTCTATTTCCCTCCCTCAGTATTCTTCCTGGCAGGATACCCATTAAGCATTTGGCCCAACCAGATATCTCATTTTATAGTTTTTTTCCCATTGGTGTTTAACTAAGACTTTCTTATAGCAATCTCATAAGCAGTGAACCCCCTCAGATCAGTAGAATATAGTATCTGGGGGAGAAGACTTATTTCCCTCAGGGCAGTGGCCACAGCCAGGCTTCTGTCATACAGGTGGATCCCGAAGCACAGAGACATAAAAAAGGTCTCCCAGAAAACTATAGACCATTCTCCAAGTGGAATTCCCACTTAGGGCTCTGGTCACTAGATTGCATTCATTCAACAGACATCTAAAAACACCTATTATGGCTGATACCTTTTAGGTGTGATCTTGGATTTGGACATATGATAAGAACATAGTATTTATTCATATTTGTTGATTGAGGTTGTTTCCATGAGTGACCAAGAAAGGGCAATAAACTATAGAGATAGCAGGGAAAAAACAGCATCCAAATCACCAAGAGTTTGCAAGAAAAAAAATCTTTGTGTTTGTCATCATCCTCATCTCACCATTGTATTGCTATGCCCTCCCATAAAAACACATTTATCCCTAGCAAGATTGTTGCATTCCAGATTTTACTGCCTTTGCTAGGCTTTTGTTTAGCAAAGGGCTGCCTTTCCATTGTTATCATGGTGTATATATTTTTGTCACCATTCCCACAGTATACTTGATGTTGTCATAGAACATTCTACTTTATGATTTACTAGCCAATTACTTTTCTAGATCATAGACCTCTCTGCATAGTAGTCATAGGTCTTGACTTTGGGGAAAGAAAAGGAAGCTGCAGGAATATTTATCTCCAAAGTCGAATGAGAAAGAACTCCAGCAAATCCAATGGCTACAAACTAAAAATCAGCATTATTTCATATTGCTGTTTCTTAGCTGAATATGGAATAAAGAACTATTATTTTATTTTGACTTGCAGTGGGTGTGTGTGTGTTAACTTACATATAGTACTCTTCCTCCTAAGGACCCTAGGCGATATTTATGAGAGAAAATTTTTTCCCTAGTGAATTAAGAAACCCATTCATTAATATCACCTTTATTCCAGAGAGTTCAAAGTGCTTTTACTTCGATGAACCTTTGACTGTTGAGATTATTGAGTCAAACATTTCTGTACCTTATTTGAGATTCTAAGCCTCTGTGAGGCCACAACCTGACACTCAAATCTTAGTTCTCATCCAGAATGGCTACTCCTATCCCAAACTGTACCTTTGCTCACACCATCCTCTCTACTATATTGCTAGATCATCCTCCCATCCTCCCACCAATACATGACTGAGAAACAATCATGTATATTTCTCAAGATCTAGTTCCTTCCTGTAAGTCTTCCACAAAGCTTTCCTTGCACACACACACTATGCTGTATCTCCTGGACCACTTTTTCAAAACCAGCCACATAAGTCCTCATATTGTCATTTATCTTGGTGTATGTGTACAGCTTATTTCTAAAAGAGACAGTAGGCTTCTTAAGGGCAAAGCCTATTGTGCATCACTCCTCATTCATTCAACAGACATCTAAAAACACCTATTATGGCTGATACCTTTTAGGTGTGATCTTGGATTTGGACATATGATAAGAACATAGTATTTATTCATATTTGTTGATTGAGGTTGTTTCCATGAGTGACCAAGAAGGGGCAATAAACTATAGAGATAGCAGGAAAAAAACAGCATCCAAATCACCAAGAGTTTGCAAGAAAAAAAATCTTGTCTGTGCAAGAAAGAGAGCCAAAGCTCCAAGAAGGCAAGTCCTAGTCAACATTTCTAACTCATTTGGGAAGTTAGAATAAGCTGAGGTACTTCAGGTTTTCTGACACACACTGAAGAATTTTTGACTGGGTGCAGTAGCTCACACCTGTAATCTCAGCCTTTTGAGAGTAGCTGAGGCTGGCGGGATTGTTTGAGCCCAGAAGTTCAAGAGCAGCCTGGGAAATGTGGCAAAACCTCTTCTCTCCAACAAATACAAAAATTAGCCAGAAGTTGTGGGCACACTTGGAGTTCCAGCTCCTTGGGAGGTTGAGGTAGGAAGATTCCTTGAGCCTGGGAGGTGGAGGTTGCAATGAGCCGAGATCATGCCACTGCACTCTAGCCTGGGTAACAGAGCAAGACTGCAACACACTCTCTCTCTCTCTCTCTCTGTCTCTGTCTCTCTCTCTCACACACACACACACACACACATAAGAATTTTTCTAGATAGACCATTGTGAAATCTGCAATTCAAGCAGCATATCTAGCACTGTTACTGTGGTGAACAGAATTCTCCTTCGCCCTCTGGTGTTACTCCAATTATGTGGTTACATTGTCACATGGCAAAAGGGTTTTGCAGATGTAATTACAAATCAGTTGACCTTAAAATGGAGAGCTTATCCAGGTAGGCCTAACCTCACCACATGAGCTCTTTAAAGGCAGAGCATTTTCTCCAGAAGAAGAAGTCAGAGATTCAAATGATTCAAATGAGAAGAATTCCACGTGCAGTTGTCAGCTTGAGGATTGAGGGCGCCGTGTGCAAAGGCCCTAAGTGCAGCCTCTCGAAACTAAGAGCAATTTCTGGCTGACATCAGCAAAAAATCAGGGACTTCAGTCCTGCAGCTGCAAGGAACTGGATTCTGCCAAAAACCTGAATGAACTTGGAAGCATATTTTCACCCAGAGCCTTCAGATAAGAGTCCAGGTCAGATCATATCTTGATTTCAGCCTACTGAGACCCTAAGTGGAGAACCCAGTTGAGCCCACCGTGACTTCTGACCTACAAAACTATAAAGTAACAAAAAGATAATGTTTAAAGCCACTAAATTTGTGGTAATTTGTTACACAGTCACAGTGAACTAATACAACTATGGAACCCCAAACCCCAAAGCTCCAACCAAAGCAAGTCTTTTGATGTGAAATATGTGGTGAAGATAAAAGTGATGAGTATCACATATAGTGTCTATTCCTAACTACAACTATGTAAAAAAAAGCATAGGTTCAGAGGTAAAAGTACATGCCAGCATTACCCAGCCACTGAGTGATTTGGGGGATAGGGATTGGGGCTTGAGCTTTGGGCCTGGTCGAGTCTAAAACCCACTGCATAACTTTTCCTTTCACACAGAAAGGCAGTATCATATAGTAGTTAGGAATCTGGCTTTAGATTTCTGTAGTCTAACATACCCATTCACATACAGACACCTGATTTATAACAGAGGTGTCACATCAGAGCAGTGGGAAAATGCAGGACAGTTGGATATCTTAATGGAGAAAAAATGAATTTGACCCTTTCCTCACTCCACTTGCAAGAATTGTTTCCAGGTAGCTTAAAGACCTAAGTGTGAAAAACCTATAAAGGTTTAGAAGAAAATGTAGGAGAACATTTTTAGGATTCCGGGTAAGGGAAGGGTTTCTTAAACACTACGCAAAAAGCATTAACCATAAGAAAATATTTAATACATTAAAATGTAAAACTTCTGTTCCTCAAAAAACATCATTAAAAGAGTGAAAAGACAAGCCATAGAGTGGAAGAAGGTATTTACAACATATATAACTGATAAAGGACTACTTTCCAAATTATATGAAGAACACCTACAAATCAGTAAGAAAAAGGAAGATGATTCAATTTTTCTAAACAGGCAATAATCTTGAAAAGACACTTTTCAAAAGGAGGCATCTAAATGTCTAATAAACATATGAAAAGATGCTCAATCTCATTATTGGGACAATGCAAATTAAAACTACAGAGAAATAGTACAACATGCTCATCCGTTTGGCAAAACTTAAAAGTCTGACAATACCAAGTGTTAGTCAGGATGTGGAACTAGAACTCTCCTATACTGCTGTGGGACTGTAAATTAATGCAACTACTCTGGAGAGAGAGTGAGAGAGAGAGAGAGAGAGAGAGACAGAGAGAGAGAGAGAGAGAGAACTCTGGGATATCTTCTGACAAGGGCATCAATCCTATCATGAGGGCCACTCCCTCATAACCTTGTCTCACCCTAGTTATCTCCTCTCCCAAAGGCTCCATCTCCAAATCCTATACTGGGGGGTTAGGGCTTCAACATATAAATTTGGGGGATCACAAATATTCAGTTCATAACAACAGGGCTTCTGGGATGACCATGTTATTCTACAACTAGGTAGTGACTACAGATGTTTCCTTTTTCAACAATTTATACATTATCTGTATGTCCTATACTACAATGTAAAGTCACAGATCTGGGTTAACTCAAGAATTTTCTCCTTATTATCTCTATGGTTTTCACCATGTCTTTCAGTCTCCTTGAGTCTTGACTTCCGCATATATAAAACGGGCATAATACCTACCTTATGGGATAGTTAAGAGAAAATACAGCACTTAGCCAGTGCCTGGCATGGATGTAGCCAATAAATACTAGTTTTAAAACATATTTCTTTCACCCATTTACTTGCTCATTATTCACTCATCACACTTTCACCAAAAGTCTACTGTGCGACAAGCCGTGAGCTAAATGACTAAGGGTGTAACAGAAATGAGACAACTGTCTTTTCTCTTGAAACATGAGACTTGAACGCCCTCTGTTGGAACTATGGAAAAAATTCTTCCCAGGTTGAGCCTCCTGCCCTTTTTTTTTAACCTCTCTAAAGGTATTAGGGAAAAAAATCATTAGTTCAAAAATATTTTTAATAGTATAAAATAAGGAGATAATTGGAAATCTGAACATTGAATATTGTCAAGGAAAATTCCTGTTAATTTTTGTTTAGGTAAAATAATGGAATCGGCCAGGCGCCGTGGCTCATGCCTGTAATCCCAGTACTTTGAAAGGCCGAGGCGGATGGATTACTTGAGGTTAGGAGTTCAAGACCAGCCTAGCCAACTTGGTGAAACCCCGTCTCTATCAAAAAATACAAAAATTAGCCAGGTGTGGTGGTGCGCGCCTGTAATCCCGGCTGCTCAGGAGGCTGAGGCAAGAGAATCACTTGAACCTGGGCGGTGGAGGTTGTAGTGAGCAGAGATCATGCCACTGCACTCCAGCCTAAGCGGAAGAGCAAGACTCTGTCTCAAAATAAGTAAACAAATAAAATAAAATAATGGTATCATGGATATTTTTTTCAAGAACCCTTGCTGTTTAGATCAATGGTCCCCAACATTTTTGGCACCAGAAACCAGTTTTGTGGGAGACAATGGACGGTGGGGGGCTGGGTGGGGAGGCACAGATGGTTTCAGGATGAAACTGTTCCACCTCAGATCATCAGGCATTAGATTCTCATAAGGAGCAAACAACCTAGATCCCTCACACACGCAGTTCACAATAGGGTTCACGTTGCTGCTGATCTGACAGGAGGTGGAGTTCAGGTGGTAATGCTGGTTTGCCCGCTGCTCAACACCTGCTGTGCAGCCTGGTTCCTAAACAGGCCACAGACCAGTACTGGTCTACCGCCTGGCTGGGGATTGAGGACCCCCGGTTTAGATACTTGCTGAACTGTTTCCAGATGAAATGATATGTCTAGCATATCAGTCAAAGTTCAACCAGAGAAATAGAGCCAGTATGAAGAGATCTATTGCAAGGAATTGGCTTGTGAGACTATGAGACTGGCTAGGCAAGTCCTAAATCCGTAGGGCAGGCCGTCAGGAAGAGCAGGCTGGAACCCTCAGGCATGAACTAAACCTGCAGTACACAGATGGAATTTCTTCCTTCTCAGAGAAGTCTCAGTTCTGCTCTTACGGACTTTCAACTGATTTAATCAGGCTCACCCAGATTATATATGTTGAGTCCCCTTAAAAATCTACTAATTATGGGCAGTAATCACACTCACAAAATACTTTCACAGCTACACCTAGATTAACGAATAACTGGGTGCTATAGTCTAGCCAAGTTGACACATAAAATTGACTATCACATCTGTGAATTGATTCAAAATCACAGGGGAGGGAGAATGTAGGGGTAGAACTGGCCCATACTTTGATGGTCCTTGAGATTGGGGTGATGAGACATAGGGGTTTATTATAGTATTCTGTCTGCTTTGTGTATGTTTACAATTTTCTAAATAAAAGTTAAAAAGTATATTTTGAGGCCAGGCGTAGTAGCTCACGCCTACAATCCCAGCATTTTGGGAGGCTGAGGCAGGCAGATCACCTGAGGTCAGGAGTTTGAGACCAGCCTGACAAACCTGGAGAAACCCTGTCTCTACTAAAAATACAAAATTAACTGGGCATCGTGGTGCATGCCTGTAATCCCAGCTACTCAGGAGGCTGAGGCAGGAGAACTGCTTGAACCCAGAAGATGGAGGTTACAGTAAGCTGAGATCATGCCAGTGCACTCCAGCTTGGGCAACAAGAGCGAAACTCTGTCTCCAAAATAAAAAAAAATCTGTATCTATATCTATATGTATCTATCTATATATATACACACACACACACACACACTCAGAATCTCACTGCTCTATATTTGATATTTTTCTTTCTGAATCTTTTTCTTTACACATTTGTACATAGTTAAGATCATGCTGGAATTACAAAGCTATATTTCATTCTTTCATAGCATTATACCATTAGCACTTTCAGATCTCATTAAAAATTATTCGCAAATGTCAAACAAAATGATTAAGAACTCAGGCTTTGACATCACAAAAACCTGGTTCACACATCCTAGTTCTGCTGTTCATTGCTGTGTGATCTTTGTCTAAAATTCTTAGGTTTTCTATGCTTCAGTTTCCTTTAATATAGCCATTCAATTCAACTGCTTGTTCATTTGTTCATTCAACTAATATTGATTGAATTCATCCTCTGAGTAAGATCCTGTGTAGGTGGCATAACTCCACCAATTAACATCATAGACAAAGTCCTTGCCTTCAGGGAACCAACATTCTAGTGAGGGAGAACTAAATACACTAAACAACTAAATACACACTGTACAAGGGGATTATAAGTGATCTGGAGAAATTAAGAAGAGTATGGGGAAAGGAAAGTGCCAGGAGCATGAGATGGGGATTGCTATTAGGTCAGAAAAGTCTTTTCAGATAAGGTGATATTTGAATGAACACTTAGAGAATTTGAAGGAGTCGGTCATTTGAATATCTGGAGGAAGAGCATTCTAAGCAGAAGCGACCACAAATACAAAGGCCATTGTGATTGGAGCAGAATAAATGACTGGAAGATGGGAGAGATAGGGTAAGGGAGTTAACAGGGGGTAGACTGTGCAAGGGGGCCCCGTTGAGAGTTCTGAACAAAGGAGGGGTATCTGGCTTCTGTTTCTCGTTACAGTGATAAAAAATAAAGGAGACAAGGGCAGAAACATGAAAACCAGTTGGTGGATGATTTTAATAATCCAGATGAGAACTGCTGATAGGTTGGACCAGGTTGGTAGCAGTAGAGGCTGTGAGCAATGGTCAGACCCTGGATATATGTGAAAGTAGAGCCCACAGTATTTGCTGATGAATGTACGTGGAGTGAGAGAGAAAAAGAGGGGTTAAAAGTTATTCCAATAGTTTTGCTTGAGTGACTGAAAGGATAGAGTTGCTATTAAATGAGATGTGAATAAAGCAGGGAGAGAGGGCTTAGTAAGAGGAAGGTTAAGATCCAGACTATTTTCTTAAAAAAAAGAAAAAACTGTTTATACCAGCACATATCCATAGCATGGAGAGAAAATGAGAAAAGAAAACAATAGTAACATTTTGGCACCCGAAAGCCTGGTGGACCAGGGGTAACTGACTTAGCAGAGGCAAGAAAGCACAGTCCTAAACCAATGAGAAAATAAAAAATCAACCAATTTAAACAGTAGTGTTCTCAAAAAGCTCAGGAATCTGTGGCATCAGGTACAGCTGCAAGTTGGTTAGTGAGCACAAAATAAAGATAATTAAAGCTGTTTAAGAATAGTGATTCTGGCTGGGTGCAGTGGCTCACGCCTATAATCCTAGCACTTTGGGAGGCTGCGGTGGATGGATCACAAAGTCAGGAGTTTGAGACCAGCCTGGCCAACATGATGAAACCCCGGCTCTACTAAAAATACAAAAATTAGCCAGGCAAGTTGGAGCACCTGTTATCCCAGATACTAAGGAGGCTGAGGCAGGAGAATCGCTTGAACCCGGGAGGCAGAGGTTGCAGTGAGCCAAGATTGCACCACTGCACTCCAGCCTGGGTGATGGAGCAAGACTCCTTCTTGAAAAGAAAAAGAAAAAAAAAGAAGAAGAAAAATAGTCATTCCGAGATCTGTTCTACTCTTTACTGATGAATGACTGCCTCTTCCCAACTCAAGCAGAGAAACTGGAAGGCACAAGGCACAGTTGGGGTGGAGGTGTCATACCAAAACAACAAGATTAAGGAAACCAAGGCATATTCAGTGTTTAGACTCCAAGCCCTCTAACTCCATCAACTCCCAGGTTCTAGGTTAACTCCACCCTTTAGTCAGGACTTTGGAAGATTCTTCCTTTGTGAGGAATCCAAGTAGTCCAGGAGAAAGGACACAAATGTGCTGGTATTTAGAGTTCACTAGTCAGATTATCCTACAGTGAAGCTTGAATCAATAACTCCAAACTTCCAATCAGCTTTTTATACCCTCACCTTAAACAGAAAACAAATGAGGTGGCAGGAGTGGTGGCTCACTCACACCTGAAATCCCAGCACTTTGGGAGGCCGAGGAGGGTGGATCACCTCGGCCAGCAGTTCGAGACCAGCCTGACCAACATAGTGAAACTCCATCTCTACTAAAAATACAATAATTACCTGGGCATGATGGCGGGTGCCTATAATCCTAGCTTCTGGGGAGGCTGAGGCAGGAGAATTGCTTGAACCCAGGAGGCGGAGGTTGCAGTGAGCTGAGATTGCGCCACTGCACTCCAGCCTGGGCAACAGAGGAAGACTCCATCTCAAAAAA
>NW_016813612.1:341168-377980 GCF_001698545.2 Rhinopithecus bieti | reverse complement strand
AAAAAAATAGAAAGAAAGAAAGAAAAGAAAGAAAGAAAAAAAGAAAACAAACAAGACAAGTATTCAAGGACAGCCCCCATTGTTGTTCTAGTCGGGCATCAGGAAGATATGCACTTAGATGTTTGTGTTCTATCAGCCATTTTTACCCAGAAGTCTGTCTCTCTTGTTATTATTACCTCCATCTTCTGTCATCTGCTTTCTTCTTTTCTAAATAAAAGTAGAGTTCCAAGAAGCTCATGTTTTTATTTTATTTTATTTATTCATTCATTCATTTATTTTAGAGATGGGGTCTAGGTTGCTGAGGCTGGACTTGAAGCCCTGGGCTCATGCAATCCTTCCTTCTAAGCCTCCCACGTAGCTGGGACTACAGGTGCACACCACTATGCCTGGCAGGTTCCTGCTTTTGTCTCTTTGCTCTTGTCTGCTTAAAAGTCACCTCTGAATCATCACTAGAACTTGACTTCTCACAGATGAAAAGGCGGTATGATGAATACAAGTAAAGATTGGGATGATGCACTTGAAAGATGGAGGAAGGGGCAAGTAAAGGAACACAGGTGGCCATGAGAAGCTGAAAAAGCAAGGAAACAAATTATCCCCTCAGAGCCTCCAAGGAACCTCTAAAAGCCAAAACGTTGACTTTAGCCCAGTAAAACTGAATTCAGACTTCTGACCTTCAGAACTGTAAGAGAATAAAACTTGTTTTAAGCCATTAAAACAAAACAAAATTTGACCTCTCACAACAGAGGGGAAGTCTTATTGTCTTTCTCTAGATTTCAGAACCATGGCCAGTGATCCAAATACACACTATGAGGGTGACATGGGCTCCATCACACACTCCTGAAGGGAGTGTAAATTAATCTAATGTTCTGAAAAAGTAGCTATAATATGCTGCAAGATTTTAAAAGTGTATATTCTTCAACCCAACAACCGTATTTCTAAAAAGTAATTCTAAAGAAACCTTTTTTAAAAATATGGACATTGTTATTACAGATACATATTGAAATATTTATGGACACACTGATAAAATGTCTGGGATCTGCTTCACATCAATCCTGTTTGGTGAGCATATTCACACTTTCTCATAGGAGAGCCACTAGGCACATATGGCTATTGAGCTAGTCCAGTTGAGATATGCTATGAATGTAAAGTATACACTAGATTTTGAAGACTTAGTACCAAAAAAATTAAAATATGTCATTAATAATTTGGAAACTGGTTATATATTAAAATAATATTTTGGATATATTGAGTAAAATAAAATATATTATTAAAATTAATTTCACAGGTGGGGCACAATGGCTCACACTTGTAATCTCAGCACTTTGGGAAACTGAGGTGAGGTGGGAGGATCACTTAAGCCCAGGAGTTCCAGATCAGCTTGAGCAACACAGGGAGACTCTGTCTGTACAAAAAATTTAAAAGTTAGCAGGCCTGTTGGCACATGCCTGTAGTCCTAGCTACTCATGAGGCTGAGGCTGGAAGATCGGTTGAGTCCAGGAATTTGATGCTGCAATGAACTATGATTGCACCCCTACACGCCAGCCTGGGCAATAGAGTGAGACCCTGTCTTATATAAATAAATAAATAAATTTCACTTCTTTAATATTTTTCAAATGTAGCTACTAGAAAATTTTAGGTTACAATTAAGTTATGTTTTAAATTACAAACATGGTTTTCATTTGTAGTTTACATTATATTTTTATTGGACAGCACTGGTATAGAATCCATATACTATAGTTAAAACAAGATTGTCCATTAAACATGAATATGTTTGGATACTGGACCAAAAATGGCTATTGTTGAAACTAAATAATGGGTACATGGGAGTTTATTATACCATTTTCTTTACTTTTGTACATGATTGAAAATTCCATAATGAGTCTGGGCACAGTAGCTCACACCTGTAATACCAGTGCTTTGGGAGGCCAAGACAGGAGAATTGCTTGAGCTTAGGAGTTTGAGACCAGCCTAGGCAATATAAAGAAACCCTACTTCTAAAAATAAAACAAAAATAAAATAAAAAATTTAATTAGCTGGGTGTGGGTCACATGCCTGTAGTCCCAGCTTAATCAGAAGGCTGAGGAGGGAGAATACATTGAGCCTGGGAATTTAAGGCTGCAGTAAGCTATGATTGTGCCACTGTGCTCCAGCCCGGGTGACAGATCAAAATCCTTTCTCAAAAAATATATATATTACATAATGAAAGTTTTAAAATATGTGACTAAAGCCATTTTCAGAAAAATACTCATCCCTATTTATATAATAGTAAAAAGTAAAAAGTAAGCCTGATCTTCAATAGCAGTAGAGGAATGGCTAGGTGAATTATGTTCATCTGTATGCTAAAAGAGTATGACGCAGCCATTAAATAATAAAATAAAATATAACATCAAATATTTGAATGTTTACTATATTCCAGACTCTGTGCTAAGCAAATTATATGCATTACATCACTTAATTTTTATAACAGCTTTCTGAGTTGGATAAAATTTTTCTTCTCCAACCTCTCCCCTTGACTCCAAATTTATATATTCAATAGCCCACCAAAACCCATTAGCTAGATGATATGGATAAAGAGTCCAACAAACTGAAAGAAAAAAATGAATTGGAAGAAACAGAAACTATGTAAGGAAAAAATATTTTAAACAAAAAAGGAAACTCATTAATATGAGAAAAATAAGGGACACTATATTAACGAAATGAAACAACTTTTTTTCTTTCTCTCCCCTTTTTTTTTTTTTTTAAGACAGCATCTTGCTATGTTGCTCATGCTGGCCTTGAAAACCTGGGCCCCAGCCTCCCACTTCAGCCTCCCAAGTAGCTGGAACTACAGGCACACCCCACCACGTCTAGCTCAGAAACAATTTTTTAAAGGAAAGATTAGATATCCAGAACAAAGAAACCGTTCTTGGAAATTTAAAACATGATAGCAGACATTAAGAACTTGCTAGAAGGGTTGAAAGATAGCATTGAGGCAAACCCTCAGAGAGGAAAGAAAAAACACAAAGAAATGGGAAAAAGAGTAAGAAAACAAAATTCTAAGACTAGTCCACCAAAATCCCTATCTGAATAACACAAGTTTCAAGAAGAAGAATCACCCATGAAATACATGGAAAATTTTATCCTGAATAGAATTATATGGACATGATTGAAAGGGCCCAGTCCAATAAATAAAAATTACTTTATACCAATGTACAATGCTATAAAAATTCAGAACGTTAAAAGAAAAGAATACCCCTTATAAATTTCCAGAGACGGAGGAAAAAAAAAAAAAAACAGGCCACATACAAATGATGAGGATGAGAATGGATTTAGTTTTCTCAACAATAACTCTGGAAGCAAGAAGCCAATGGAGTAATGCCTTCAAAATTCTGAGGGAAAATTATGTCCGAGCTAGAGTTCTGTATCCAGCCAAATGATCAATTAGGTGTGAGAATAGAAAAGAGACATTTTCTGACAGCTTCCTTTTAGGGAGCTAACTGGAAGGTGTGTTCCACCAAAAGAAGAGACTAACCCAAGAAAACGAAAGGCATGGACTCCAGAAAAAAAGGAGATCCAATACAGGAGAAAATAGGAAGGAAATCTCCAGGATGGTGATGAAGGTGTATGGGAAACCAGCCAGAATGAAGTGACTCAGTCGCCTCTAAACAAAATATCTTAAAGAAGATGAAGTTGATAGAACTTTACATCTGGGCCAGGCATGGTGGCTCATATCTGTAATCCCAGCACAAATTATCTGGGCATGGTGGTGGGTTCCTGTAATCCCAGTTACTTTGGAGGCTGAGGCAGGCGAATCACTTGAACCTGGGAGGGGGAGGTTGCAGTGAGCTGAGATCAAGCCACTGTACTCCAGCCTGGGCAACAGAATGAGACTCCACCAGAAAAAAAGAAAAGAGAAAAGAAAAGAAAAAAAAGAAAAGAAAAGAAAAGAAAAAGGCTGAGGTGGGCAGATCACTTGAGGTCAGGAGTTTGAGAACAGCCTGGCCAACATGGTGAAACCCTGTCTCTACTAAAAATAAGAAAATTACCCAACCATGGTGGTGCACACCTGTAATCCCAACTACTCCAGAGGCTGAGGCAGGAGAATCGCTTGAACTCAGGAGGCAGAGGTTGCAGTGAGCCAAGATCATGCCACTGCACTGCAGCCTGGGTGACAGAGTGAGACTCCATCTCGAAAGAAAGAAAAAGACGGAAGGAAGGAAGGAAGGAAGGGAGGGAGGGGGGAGGCGCGGGGGAAGGAAGGAAGGAAGGAAGGAGGAAGGAGGAAGGAAGGAAGGAAGGAAGGAAGGAAGGAATGGAGGGGAGAAAAAGTTTTAGACCCAATTCAATTTATACTTTCCATGTATACCTCCTCATAGGCTAATTTGTCCTTAGTTTGGGGTTTTTTTAATTGTTTCTAAAATGCTGATTCTAAAAGAATACTTATCTGCCCTAAAATGACATTTTTTGGGTTTTGAACAGAATCCCCAGCTGGTGTTTTGTGACGTTGCAGGAACAAGCTCATGTTTTCCTGTATACATTTCAGTGACTACTTATGACTATCACTTCCACCCTATTTTAACTGTGCTATTCCACATAAAGTCTTAAGATTTACAATTTCACCTCTTATAGCTTGCTGCTGCCCACAGAATATGTGTAAAGTAGTAAGTACCCATTTCCTGATATTTGCTTTTGCTTTTTTCCATAGTAATAGTTCTGCAACATCTGATTTTTAGCAAGGTTCATAGTCACCAGAAGTGGAGACTCCATTTCCCAGCATTGCTTGCAGGTGTGGTAATGAGGCTGAGTTCTGGCCAATGGGAAGGAAGCAGAAGTGTCCTGACGTGGCAACCAAGACTCCTCCTGAGAGAACAGTGGACACACATCTTTTGTCCTTTTCTTTATCCTGCTGCAAAGTGTAAGGGCAAGATCTGTAGGCCTGAAGTAATGAAAGTAAGAGCCACCTCTTGGATGTTAGGGATGTAGGAAGAGTGAGCTGGATCCCTGAGCTGAGGGACCAGGCCAGCCCAGGACCCCCACAAAAGAGGAAAATAAATGTTTAAGTCATAGTCATTGACTCAATAACTCATTGCTAAAATTGATGCACACTAACTCCCCTCTATAGTTGCTTTCCAGATGCCTTTTCTGGGTCTGATGCTACCTCTAATGGGCCAGGTGACCAGAATTGAATGTAATCAATTCTTGTTCAGATGTGACCTCTATGATTCTGTTCAAGTTTCCTGGGCTCTCCACGTCCTGCTCCTGTTGAAGCTCCAATCTGTGGATGTATCCTCGAACTCATTCTTTCAAAATGGTCAGTAGAGATTTTTATTTTCAAATGCCCAAGGGGGGTTGTTGTGCACAGAATGGACTATCAACAGTTACTAGCCATTAAAATAATATTTAATTTTAAAGTCTTATGTTTAAAACTTAGATTTTCTTAAAGCTTTTATTTCAACTTGTAAAGTTATCATTCTGTTTTATAGGTAGCAATTTTTACGTAAATTAGAAACAATAACTTTAGCTTGCTCTATGATGAATGTTCAAATAAGTCAAGTCTAAGAGATTAAATTTCCAGAAACATTAACACCACTTAAAATCATGATTAATTAAATCCCCTGAAAATTTTAAATCTACTTCATTAATGTCATATTGGTGGCAGCAGTGGCCGATCTAGAGTGGCCACTGCCAAGACATCGGCTGCAGTAGGGAGGCACTGCTGGGGTTATACACTCCACGGAACAGGCAGAAGCCCCGCCCTCCCCAGGTGCCGCTGCAGCTGCCCAAGCCTGGCTGCAAACCCAGGCATCTCTGTGCTCTTGGGGGCCCAGGTAGGCCCCCCTGCGAAGTGTCTGCTCTCACTACCTGGCCTCTCCCTGCTCCCAGTGCCTGTTCCAATTATGGAGCAAGGTTGGAGCCGAACCCGGGCACTGTCACAGCCCAGCCAGGTGGGCACACACTCAGGGTAGCACTGACATGCCAGCCCCCTGCCACCTTGGCCCCTTCTGGACTTTGGGCACTGACGCATATGGGAGGGAAGCCAAGCAGGGGCTGAGGACAGGTGAAACATGATGAATGTGTTAGATGCTCTTAAACATTAGAGATACTTTAATAAAAAATACTCAGAGATTGGCTACATTTAACAACAAAATGTATTATTATGGGTTTGATTTACTAAATGATGGCTCTGTGTTTTCCTTGTGTTGCAGACTCTCTCACCCAACTTTAGGAGTATAGCCTGGATCACAGGTGAGCCGAGATGAATGGGTCAAAGGTATAGGATAGCAATATAATTACCCACAGGTCAGATACAGATATTTGAGTCCAGGACACAGGATCTGGCTCCACATACATCATGGATGATTCTACCTTAACCACAACTTAAAACACAGAATCTCTATTTGCTATTTCAATAAGCTGCTCCAAACCTTTCAGACAGGATTTAGCTTCACAATTAATAAACTACTTAACCCATTTATTCAACACATATTATTGAGTGCAAGCAATTAATGAGGCAATGTTCGAGGCACTTGGGTTACAGCAAAGAACAAGACGTTTTCTGCTTTCCTAGAGATTAAATTTTAGTAGGAACAGAAGGAGGGAAGACAACAAAATAATGATGTAATAAAGGGATAAATTATTTTGTGTCAGAACTGAAAGAGGATAGCCAGGATGGGCCTCACTGAGAAGGTGACATTTGAGCAGACTTGAAGAAGATGCAGAAGCCAGCAGGCAAGATGTGGGAGCCCTTGAGGGAAGAGCGTCCTAGGAGAGGGGACAGTCAGTGTGTGGGCTCCGGGCAGCAGGTTGCTTGCCATACTGAAGAATAGCAGGGAGGCCCACGTGCTGGAAGAAAATTTGCAAGGGGAAGAATGATAGGAGATGAGGAAAGAGAGAGGATAGGGGATCAGACTGTGAAATGCCTTGCAGCCCACTTAGCAAGGAAGTAAGTGTCATGATGATCTGACTTATGTTTTAAAAGGATCTCTTACTGCTGTGTGGACAACAGACTGTAGTGTGAAGGTTGAAGGAGGGAGACCATGTAGGAAGCTGTATTAAGTATCCGTTGCTGTATTAACAAATACCTCAAAACTTTGTGGCCTCAAACAACAGCATTTATTATCTCACTGCCTCTGTAGGTCAGGAATCCGGGCACAATTTCGCTGAGTCCTCTGGTTCAGGGTCCTTCACAGGCTGCAATCAAGTTGTCAGCCAGGGCTGCAGTCATCTCAAGGTTCCACTGCGGAAAGATGCACTTTCAGCTTCACTTGGGCAGTTGTCAGCAGGATTCAGTTTTTTTCAGGATATTGTATCATGGGCCTCAGCTCTTGTCTGTCCAGGGGGCTTCTCATTTTCTTGCCATGTGGGGCTCTCCACCAGAAAGCTCACAACAGGGCAGCTTGCTTCATCACAGCAAGCAAACAGAAAAGAGAGGGAGGCAGAGAAAGAGAGAGAAAGACAGAGAGATAGAGGTCACGGTCTTTTATACTCTAATCTCAGAAGTATATCCCACAACTTTTGTCATAGTCTATGCCTTAGAAGAAAGTCACTAAGTCCAGCTCTTTCTGAAGGGGAAGGGATTATGCAAAGGTTTGAATACCAGAAGGCAGAAATCATTAGGGGCCATTTTAGAAGTGTCCGCCACAGAGGCTATTGCAGTTATCCAAACAAGAGATAGTGGTGACTTGCACAAGGTTTGTTGTAACAGAGGAGGAGAGTAGTCAGGTTCTCAATAAAATTTTAAAGGTACAGCCAACAAGAGTTTTTGTCTGAATGGATATGGGATGTGAAAGTGGAAGATCGGCTGGGCGAGGTGTCTCATACTGGTAATCCTACCACTTTGGGAGGCCGAGGTGGGAGGATCACTTGAGGTCAGGAGTTCAAAACCAGTCTGGCCAACATGGTGAAACCCCTTCTCTACTAAAAATTTTAAAAAGTTAGCCAGACGAGGTGGCAGGTGCCTGTAATCCCAGCTACTCAGGAGGCTGAGGCAGGAGAATCACTTGAACCAGGGAGGCGGAGGTTGCAGTGAGCCAAGATCGCACCACTGCACTCCAGCCTGGGCGACAGAGTAAGACTCCATCTCAAAAAAAAAGCGGAAAAGAAAAAGCGAAGGATTGAGGGTGACTTCAGGGTGTCTGCTCTGAACAACTGGAATGATAGAGTTGCCATTAACACAGATGGGGAAAACTAAACAGTAAGGTTTAGTGGATTAATAGGGAGGGGTTGCTGAAGATCAGGAGCTCTGTGTTGGTGTGTTAAGTTTGAGATCTCCAACAGATGAATGGATAAAGAAAATGTGGTACTTATACACAATGGACTGCTATTCAGCCATCAAAAGAATGAGATTCTGTCATTGGCAATAGCATGGATGGAACTGGAGATCATCATGTTAGGTGAAATAAGCCAGGTACAGAAAGACAAACATCACATGTTCTCACTTACTTGTGGGTTCTAAAAGTCAAAACAATTGAACTCATAGGGATAGAGAATAGAAGGATGGTTACCAGAGGCTGAGAAAGGTAGTGAGTGGTATGGTGAGAGGAGGTGGGGATGGTTAATGCATACAAAAAAAATTTAGGAAGAATGAATAAGACTAGTATTTGATAGCACAACAGGGAGACTATAATCAGTAATAATTTAATTGTACATTTAAAAATACCTAAAAGAGGCGGGACACGGTGGCTCATGCCTGTAATCCCAGCGCTTTGGGATGCCAAGGTGGGCGGATCCCAAGGTCAGGAGATTGAAACCGTCCTGGCTAACATGATGAAACCCCATCTCTACTAAAAATACAAAAAATTAGCCAGGCGTGGTTGCAGACGCCTCTAGTGTGCCACACACTGACTGTCCCCTCTCCCAGCTACTCAGGAGGCTGAGGCAGGAGAATGGCTTGAATCCGGGAGATGGAGCTTGCAGTGAGCAGAGACTGCACCACTGCACTCCAGCCTGGGCAACAGAGTGAGACTCCATCTCAAAAAATAAATAAAAATAAAAATTTTAAAAAACCTAAAAGAGTATATATAATTGAGTTGTTTGTAACACAAAGGATAAATGCTTGAGGAGATGGGTACCTGATTTTCCATGACGTGATTATTATGCATTGCATGCCTGTACCAAAATATCTCATGTACCCCACAAATATATACACCTACTATGTAACCACGAAAATTAAAAATAAAAAAAGTTTGAGATCACGATTTGACAACTAAGTATATCACAAGTCCTTGAGCCATCCTTCAAGTTCCCTTTAATTTTTATCATAACTTCTTTCAACTCTTAGGTTTGAGTAGATGCAATTTTATTCCTTGACTAGGATTGCTGCTACTTTCCTCAATCTAACTGGATCCAGCTAACAACTTTACACCCTGAATGGATTCTGCATGGTTAAGAGGATGGACTCTGGGTCTGAACGATGCACTGACTAGCCATCTGAGGGGGCACAAGTTATTTAGCCTCCCTATCCATTTCCTCATCTGCAACGTAGGGATAATATCACCTCTATTCTGGAGGTTACATCTTGGGCTTTTGCAAGGATTAAATGATTTAATATGTGTAAGGCACTCAGAATGGTGCCTAGTGTTTGTCAGAAGTGCTACAAGGATTAGCTACGCAAATGTTCTATGTGAATGTGTGTGTGTGACTGGTTCTCAGCCACAATTCTGGAGTTATTTGATAAAAATTTAAATACTGATGTCTCTTGGAAGGCTTTTGATTAGCTGATGTTGTCTCTCGGAAGGCTTTTGATTAACTACAGATTCTCAGAAAATATGGAAAAAGGTGCAAGAATCCCTCCAAAATTGGAATAAATACTTGAACATATTAGGGAATTTTTGTTAATTTTCAGGTGTGATAATACTAGTGGGGTTATATTTCTTTTAAAGAAATCATCTTTTAGATACATATTGAGGTATTTATGGCTAAAATTTCTTGAATTGGCTTTTAAAATAAAACAGAAGAGAGAGTGTTAAATGAGTAGAAATAAATAAGATTGGCCCTGTGTGGATAATTTTTGAGAAAGCATAATGTGTACATGGGAGTTTATTATACATACTATTCTATTTTTGTACATGTGGAAATTCTTCATAATAGAAACGTTTGTGATCCAGAATCTATGCCAAAAGAAACTTAAGCCCTAGTACTGCTTCCCTTGGTAAATATTTGGTACAACTTGGGTTCCGAATATTTGTTTATTAGAACCACAGTGACCTCTGAAACAGTGTCCCTGCTGGTACAGAGATATACAAAACTCAGGTTTTCAGGCCCAGCATTGTCCTTTTTACATATTACTAATGCCTTTAATGAATGTTAATGCATTTAATCCTTTAAAAAAAAAAAAAGCCAAGATGTAACACCCATCCAACTTGTCTCCAGCTGCAACCTTGCCTCCTACAGTCTATGATGAGAAGGGCATTCTTAACCCAATGTTATAATCTTTAAAACCTGTATAATCTTTATAAAACCTGTATAAAGCCTGTATAATCTTTAAAAGCATGTCAGATCATGTCACTGCTCCATTTAAAGCATCCATTGGCTCCCATCTTGAGAGTAAAAGCAAGTCCTTCCAGTGGCTTCCAAGGTTCCACATGCCCTGGCTTCTTCATCTCATACTCTCTCTCCCTCAGTCACCCCACTTCAGCCTCATTGGTCTCCCTGCCCTTCCACATACATGATGAGAGAGAACTTGCTGTTCCCTCTGCCTGGAATTGTCATCACCCAGACATCCACATGAATTGCTCACTCATCTCCTGAAGTTCTCTATTCAAGTGTCACTTTTTTCCTCAAGGCCTTCCCTCACTTCCCTATTTAAAATAACTACCCTTTCCCTTAAAGCAATTCCACCCTAGTACTCTCCATCCTCCTTTTTATTTTTCTGTGACACTTACCACCATATGACACACTATTTGCTTATTTTCTGTATCTACCCTCTCAAATGACAGTTCCACGAGAGTAGAACTTTTGCCTGTTTTGTTCACTACTATGTCTTCAATTCCTTGCACACACGAGGCATTCAGTATTTGCTAAATGAACTAATATATGTTCATTCCTTCTAGATGGCACCATGTCAGCATCTCTTCTCCCTGAATGCCCTGTCACTCGTTCTGCATCCTTGTTTACCACTATGTTCATTATGCTGCATTATCTAGCACCTGTCCTTGTAGTCATTCCTTTGGGGGAGAGTTGTTTCCATGGTGATACAGGAGCTTTTCTCCTACTTAGCAGGCCTCTCAGAAAGCTCTTTGCACCATGGTTCTATTTCTAGTGTTGTTAAGACTCCAACACACACAGAACTTTCCATTCCTATCCTGGAAAGCATTCTCAATCAGTATAGCTAGCTATGCGATTTGCCTGGTGCTTTTCAGCAGTTCTGTAGGCAGTTTATTTAAGCAGACCTCTTTTGATAGACATTTAGTATGTTCTAAGGCTTTGCCTTTTCATTCATTCACTCAAAATATTTATGAAGCGCCTATTCTACTCCAGGCACTGATTTAGTCACTTAGCATTCACCAGTGATTCACCCTGGGTTCCCAGGGTTGAATTATCATAAATTACTCCACCTATTGTTTATGTTGTGGTAAAGCGTGTCAAAGATCTTGATCTTGCTTGCTGATCTCTAGCTCCTGACTTTGCAGCCCACTGACGTGAAATACGTACAGTAAAAACAAGCAAACAAACAACAACAAAGAAACAGGGCGCGGTGCAGAGGTTCATGTCTGTAATCCTAACACTATGAGAGGCCGAGAGGATCACTTGAGTCCAGGAGTCTGAGACCACCTTGGACAACATAATGAAACCCTCATCTCTACAGAAAATTTAAAAATTAGCTGGGCATGGTGGCACGTGCCTGTAGTCCCAGGTACTTGTGAGACTGAGGTGGGAGGATGGCTCAAGCCAACAAGTCAAGGCTGCAGTGAGCTCTGATTGCACCACTGCACTCCAGCCTGGGTGACAAAGCAAGACTCTACCTCAAAAAAAAAAAAAAAAAAAAAGTACAGAAACCAACACTACCTCCTTGTTTGTTAAATACAAGGGACAGACCACACACACACACACACACACACACACACAAACCTATCTAGGCATTTGAAGTGTTGAACAAACTTGTACTACTGAGGAGTTGGGCACTGCATCCCAAGTGTCCTGACCCATTCCAGAGTCTATCAGCCACTTTGGGAACAGGAAGTTGGAAGTGGGCAATCACTGAGTTGCTAAGATGACCTTCATTTGCTTCTCACTCAGATTTCTGTAACAGGCCAATGTTCCTCTTCATTATGGACATTTTTTATTCCAGAGTGTGTCATTACCTGTGGTTTGTGAGCTTACCTCCTGCTTTGCAAAAGATCTAGAACTTCCCCATTGATATAATGCTCAGAATATCTTCTTGCTATACCATCAGAATTCCTAAGGAATAAGTAAATACAAGCTCAGTTGAGAAGAAAAATCTGCATGGTTATTCATCAGGCAGGAAAAACAAACACAAATAAAGACAGCCGCAAAGTTAACAAGAAACTATTGTTGCCAAGGACATGCTTAATCTTTAGTGTCATAATAACCCTCTTTGAGTGACTACTGCTTTCTCACTTTCTCACTGAGAAACTTTGTTTTCTAAAATCAAAGACCCTCAGAAATTTGCTGTTTGAAATTGTGTAAGAATAAAACATCTTGCTTGGAGGATCTAAGTCACTTTAACACAGAGACACAGCTTCAATTTACAAGCCAGTTGCAAAGCTTCAGAAAAGAGGTTTTCAAAGAAACAGGACCGTGGGTCCACTCTGCAGTCTAGGCCTGATGTTGACCCTTTTTCACAGACCTGCTTTGCTTTGAGGCTATTAAAACCCTGTTTCATTTAAGTTCCATTCAAACTTTAAACTTTCTCAAAATTCTGTAACTTTATCTTTTCCTTCCTTAGGTAAAATGTCCCATGGTGTCTCTGGTGTGCAATCTCCCTCATTAAAAAAGGTCGATAGACCTGGTTTTGTTGACTATTGGTTCGTCCCTGGTGGTCTTAGACTGACTGGGCTTGAACAGTCTTGCTCAGCTTCAGAGTTCCTAAGATTACAAATTTCAAAAACAGATACAACAAACATTTTTTCACTCCTAAATATAAATGCTCCTGTCCACGTTGCCAGGTAACTAGTTATGCACATGGCTATCACGTCAATTTGGTCGTAACTAGGGTGAGTTCACTTCTCGGGAAGGTTAGTTATAGGAACAAGAAAGAAAGTCAGGGTTCTGCACAGCTTTTGGTTCGATTCTTGTACTGGCTTATACTTCTTTTTCTTTGGGGCTTCAGGTAAATATTTTGTCTGCTAAACTATCAGTTAAAGACTAGAGACCTGATAAATAAATGCAATTTGTAATCCTCCATTAGACCAAGAGCCTGGAAAAAAATTTTTTTTTCCTCATTTGCTCCAAAGAACATAGGAGCAACAACTTATAAATTTGAATAAGGGCTGCAGGTTAGATAACAGTACTATTGCAATATTAATTTCCTGATTTTGATAAGTGTACTGATGATGTAAGAGAATCTCTTTGTTGTTAGGAAATACACATTTTAAGAATGTATAGATAGGCTGGGTATGGTGGCTCCCGCCGGTAATCCCAGCACTTTGGAAGGCCAAGACAAGACGATCATCTTCACCCAGAAGTTAGAGGCCGCAGGGAACTGTGATCACAACACTGCACTCCAGCCTGGGAGACTGAGGGAGAACCTGTCTCTATAAAAGAATGTAACACCGGGCGCGGAGGCTCACGCCTGTAATCCCAACACTTTGGGAGGCCAAGTGGGGCAGATCACGAGGTCAGGAGTTAGAGACCAGCCTGATCAACATAGTGAAACCCCGTCTCTACTGAAAATACAAAAAAACTTAGCCCACCATGGTGGCGCGCGCCTGTAGTCCCAGCTACTTGGGAGGCTGAGGCTGGAGAATCGCTTGAACCCGGAAGGCGGAAGTTGCGGTGAGCCGAGTTCCCGCCACTGCACTCCAGCGTGGGCAACAGACCGACTCCAGCGTGGGCAACAGGCCGAGGCTCCGTCTTCAAAAAAAAAAAAAAAAAGGTAGAGATAAAAGGACATCATGTCGGCAATGCCCTCTCAAATGGTAGAATGATATAGCACGTCCAAAACGGTAACATTTGTGGAATCTAGAAGGGTTTATGGGAATTATTTGTACTAGTTTAGCAATATTTCTGTAAGTGTGAGTTACTTTAAAATGAAAGGTTAACAAAGTTACTGAGATTAGGGAGAGAACGTGAGAAGCGAACAGGCCTAGTACTAAGCCATGACCAACCAACAAATAAAACTCGGGGAAATAAAAAGGAAGTCAAATGGCATGCGACCAACGGAAGACATAGCTTCCGTACTCTTAACCCTAAATTACTAAGCGATGATCTTCCTGCAGCTCTCCAATCCAAATCACCAAAGACAATCTCGCCGCCCAACTTTGCCAAAAACTAATTCCGCTCCAGCCGGCTCCGCCATGTTTTTCCAGCGAGCTGCGCGTACGCACGCACGGGTCCACGCACCAACCAATTGGTGCACACGTCGGAGTCTCGTTACCGAAGGGGCGGTGCGTTCTTCTACACATGCGCACGGTTGAGCGGGGCTCCTTCTCTCTCGCCGAACGCCGCCAACATGGTGAGTCTTACTGATGCGGGCTCAGGGGCTGGCGACCATGCCGTTCAACCTCCACCTCTGCTGGGAAGCTGAGGCGCCGAACGGCTCCCAGAGGGTCTCGGGAAGCGCATGGTGAGGGTCCCCGGACCGACCGTGCACCGAAAACTGACCCTTCCTGGACTCGCGGCTGGCGAGCGCGTGGAGGGCCCGGCAAGGCCTGGCGCGCCTTGGGCCACGGGTGCGCGCCTCTGCCGCTGGAGCTGGACTGCCGAGGCGGCTAGTGGTCCGAGGGCCTTGTCCCGCCGCCTGGGCCTTGCGGAGCTGAGAGCTGGCAGGCGGTGGCGGTGGGAGCGGGCTTTAGCTACTGAGGCGTCTGCCGATTTCGTCCTTCCGGGTTGGCGCCTGGCGCTCGGGCAGGTGTTCCCCTGCAGCATTCCTTTTCGCTGAATTTAACCATGTCGTCTCTAGCTGCAGAAAGTGACATATCTAGTGAGTATTTATAAGTAAGTTTCACTGTCCTTTCTCCCCCAATTTTAGGTGTTCAGGCGCTTTGTGGAGGTTGGCCGGGTGGCCTACGTCTCCTTTGGACCTCATGCCGGAAAATTGGTCGCGATTGTAGATGTTATTGATCAGAACAGGGTAAGTGTCACAACCTCTTACTAAACATGGCAGTGGACATGTGCTCTGCAGTTGACAAATGAATTGTCTCGATGGCTGTGTAAGATGAGGTTGCTGTGGGTAGTAGCTTTATTTTACCATTGAGGAAACAGGTAATGGTAAGGGTTGTAAGCACAGCCTTAAATTAGCTCTTAGTATTGAATTTTAGTGTTGCCACTTAAGGTAGAGCCCGTTATGGACTGAAAAGTTGGTTAGTTTTAAATGAGTTACTACTAGTTTTAAATGCGTAAAGTGAGTTTAGAACAGATCCAACACATAGAAAGCACTTTTGTATCTACTGCTGTGTATTTGAGACAAGCAAACTAAGGAGTTGACCACCGGCTATAAATGAACAGGGATCAGAGTCCTAAAGTTGCTTGTAAATCACATGTGGTTGGTTTCTATGGGGTACTAATAGTCTAAAAAGGAACATTTAATGGTGTGGAGAAATGTTTGTGTTGAGCAAAAGAAGTAAACGTACGTGACCCAGATAGGACAATCCCTGTCTTAGCAATTTATTTAAATAGTAGTGTGGGTTTGATGGCCCTGAACGGATAAGTAATTTTACAGAACCATCTGACCATTTTAATTGCTGTTAGATTTTGCACTGAAGTTCTTGAT
This sequence comes from Rhinopithecus bieti, assembly GCF_001698545.2. Lineage (NCBI taxonomy): Eukaryota > Metazoa > Chordata > Mammalia > Primates > Cercopithecidae > Rhinopithecus > Rhinopithecus bieti. The sequence goes on along the minus strand of NW_016813612.1, from coordinate 362,109 downwards.
GTTTGTGTTCTAGGCTTTGGTCGATGGACCTTGCACTCAAGTGAGGAGACAGGCCATGCCTTTCAAGTGCATGCAGCTCACTGATTTCATCCTGAAGTTTCCACACAGGTAACTATCCACTAATATCACTCCTCCCTCCCATCCCCAGATTTGTTTATACTAGTGAAAGTTTGTTTTAGAGTAAACAATATGGAAGATTCCGAGCCATCCTGAAAAAGGATTTACATTATAGAAGTAGACAGGGATTATTTACTTTTAAAATGTCCTGGGTGTGATAGCTCACGCCTGTTATCCCAGTACTTTGGGGGGCCATGGTGGGAGGGTCTCTTGAGCCCAAGAGTTTCAAGACCAGCATGGGCAACATGGTGAAAACCCCTGTCTACAAAAAATACAAAAAAATTCGTTGGGCATGGTGGCACGTTCCTGTAATCCCAGGTAGGGGGGCCGTGGGGGTGCTGAGTTGGGAGGATCACTTTAGTGAGATCTAGACTGCAGAGAGCCATGATCATGCCACTGCACTCCAGCATGGATGACAGAATGAGACCCTGTCTCGAAAATAAATAAAATAAATGCCTTAAGGTCACTTTTCTACCCTGGTAGTTTAGGGCTTTCCCTTTGTTTAGACTTGCCATCCTCTTCTGGTCTCTGCCAAACTTTTAGCTTAAAGTAACAAAAGTACTAAGTCTTGTGTTTTTTGATACTAGCTATCATTAGGCAAGCTCTTAGTGTGTGTCAGTTACACAATATTTAACATGAAGGGTTTTATCCCTAGCTTACATTTAAATGAGACGGTGAATAGTGGTTCTTTTTTGACATGAAAATTAAAACACTTTAGTGTGTTGCTATACAGTTAATTCAACTCACAATGATGGTTACAGTGGAACATGTACTATCATGTGGCCACTACAGATAAAGTAGGTCTAAATAATGTAATTTTGCATGCTTTAAAAAATAGTCAAAAACTTGCTGTATGCTGAGCGCTACAGACACTGCAGTACGTGTATTAACACATAATGGAAGTACTGGTGGTTGGAAACATGCCACTTGAACAACCTCAGTGAACATAGCCGTGCTGCTGCTACTATGACATACCACGTTGTTTGAAGCACAATTAGGGATGAAGCTTGAGCATACTTGTCAAAGTTCAAAGCAGTAGAAAATACCTGGTAACTTAGATTTTTCACTAGGTACTCTTGTAATTCTGCCTTGGATTCCGGAGCACCCTGGATTTTATTTTAGGATGTTTGGCCACAAATTTTACTGTAAAAATTTTTTTTAAAGAGCATAAGAGTTAACATTAATTACTTTGTTTGTTATGAGAATGAATGGCTTGGATGGGTGCAGTGGCTCATACCTGTAATCTCAGCACTTTGGGAGGCCAAGGCGGGAAGATAACTTGAGGCCAGGAATTTGAGACCAGCCTAGCCAACCCCGTCTCCACTAAAAGTCCAAAAATTAGTCGAGTATGGTGGTGTACTCCTGTAGTCCCAGCTATTTGAGTGGATGAAACAGTAGAATTGCTAGAACCTAGGAAGTGGAAGTCGCAGTGAGCCAACATTGCGCCAGTGCATTCTCCAATCTGGGTTACAGAGCAAGACCCTGTCTCAAAAGAAAAAAAAAAAAGGTTTTCAACACGTCCACTACCCAAGTGGAATTATATATAGTCAGAGGTGGGGTTTTTGTGTTGTTTGTTTTCCGGGTGGCTCTTTCTTTCTTTTTTTTGACACAGAGTCTCACTCTGTCACCCAAGCTAGAGTGCAGTGATACAATCTCGGCTAACTGCAACCTCAGCCTCCCAAGTAGCTGGGATTATAGGCACCTGCAACCACGCTTGGCTAATGTTTGTGTTTTTAGTAAAGATAGGGTTTCACTATGTTGGTCAGGCTGGTCTTGAACTCCTGACCTCAGGTGATCCACCCACCTCGACCTCCCAAAGTGCTGGGATTACAGATGTGAGCCACTGCGCCTGGCCGAGAGGTAGTTTTTAAATTCATAAAATGGACTTGGCTGGGTGCAGGCTCACACCTGTAGTCCCAGCACTTTGGAAGGCCAAGGTGGAGGATTGCTTGAGCCCAGGAGTTGGAGAGCAGCATGGGCAACGTAGCAAGACCCTGTCTCTACAAAAAATACAAAAATTAACTGGATATGCTGGTATGCACCTGTAGTCCCAGCTACTTGGGAGGCTGAGGCAGGAGGATGGCTTGAGCCAAGAAGGTCGAGGCTGCAGTGAGCCGTGATCATACCACTGCATTCCAGCCTGGGTGGCAAGCAAGATCCTCTCTAAAAGAAAAATTGGAACTGGATTACAGTTTTGATTAAAATATGCTTGAAATTACAACCTTTTCTGGCTTACTAAACACAAATATGAGTAAAATACATAGTGTGCCAGGCGTCGTGTCTTATGTAGAGAAAGAAGTGTAACAGGAAGAGTGCTTTTTAAGGAACAAAGAAAGTGTCCTTGATAATGAGTGACTGCAAAGCTGATCTGTGGTCTTGGCTCGTTCTAGTGCCCGCCAGAAGTATGTCCGACAAGCCTGGCAGAAGGCAGACATCAATACAAAATGGGCAGCCACACGATGGGCCAAGAAGATTGAAGCCAGAGAACGGGTAATAACTTGGGGTCATATGGATTCTGGTCCTTTTTTTGGAGAGTTCAAGGTAGTGTGAGAGGGATAATTTTTATTTATTTTTTTAACAGAAAGCCAAGATGACAGATTTTGATCGTTTTAAAGTTATGAAGGCAAAGAAAATGGTAAGATTTAAGATCTGTGTTTTTGTGTAACAGCTTTAGAATAATGAGGGAGCAGTAGCCAAACCCCATTTCAAGCTACCGGCTTCTTGGGAGCTTTCTGTAAAAAGGGAGAATTTATCCTCTCTTGTGTTTCATGATGTCATTATGGAGTTGTTACTTTTTTTCAGATGCAGGGGAACAGACCACTTAATGCCCTTTATAAAACCAGCATAAATTGGAGTTTATTGTATGTATACACAATAAATGCTTTCTTACATTGATAATTTTCAGAGGAACAGAATAATCAAGAATGAAGTTAAGAAGCTTCAAAAGGCAGCTCTCCTGAAAGCTTCTCCCAAAAAAGCACCTGGTACTAAGGGTACTGCTGCTGCTGCTAAAGTTCCAGCAAAAAAGATGACCACCGCGAGTAAAAAGGCTCCAGCCCAGAAGGTTCCTGCCCAGAAAGTCACAGGCCAGAAGGCTGCGCCTGCTCCGAAAGCTCAGAAGGGTCAAAAAGCTCCAGCCCAGAAAGCACCTGCTCCAAAGGCATCTGGCAAGAAAGCATAAGTGGCAGTCAAAAGAAGTAATAAAGGTTCTTTTTGACATGTTGGCAAATGTATTTAAGCCTTTGGATTTAAAGCCTGTTGAGGCTGGAGTTAGGAGGCAGATTGATAGTAGGATTATAATAAACATTAAATAATCAGTTCCTTAATCTCACTCTCTGCTCATACTTGGATAGATAGTGCAAAATCATTGCAAAGTCATAACTGATCATGTCATGAGAAATCATGATAACTTAGAACACCAAGTGACACAAGTGACATTTTTTTCTTATGGTCACCTTGGCTTCAGAACATTTTTTTTTCCTTGTACAGATATGTTTGCCATAAATAGGTAAAGTGACAGCTTCTTGATGCTCAAGAGTCTAGCCATTTTTTGTTTTGTTTTGTTTTGTTTTTGAGACAGTCTTACTGTGTCACCCAGGCTGGAGTGCAGTGGCGCGATCTCAGCTCTCTGCCACCTCCACCTTCCGGGTTCAAGTGATTCTCCTGCCTTGGCCTCCCAGGTAGCTGGGCCTACAGGCACCTGCCACCACGCCCAGCTAAATTTAGTATTTCTTGTAGAGATAGGGATTCGTTATGTTGGCCAGGCTGGTCTTGAACTCCTGACCTTGTGATCCGCCTGTCTCAGCCTCCCAAAGTGCTGGGATTACAGGCATGAGCCACTGCATTTGGCCTTTTTTGTTGTTTTTTTGAGACAGTCTTGCTCTTGTCACCCAGGCTGGAGTGCAGTGACACGATCTCGGCTCAGTGCAACCTCTGCCTCCTGGGCTCAAGCGATTCTCCTGCCTCAGCCTGAGTAGTTGGGACTACAGGCATGTGCCTCACGCCTGGCTAGTTTTTGTGTTTTTAGTAGAGACGGGGTTTGACTGTGTTGGCCGTGCTGGACTTGAACTCCTGACCTCAGGTGATACACCCGCCTTGGCCTCCCAAAGTGCTGGGATTACAGGTGTGAGCCACTCTGCCCGGCCTGCAAATTTTCTTACAAAAAGTAGGAAAATAAGGCAAGTATAAAAATTACAGGTTGAGCATATTTCTAATCCAAGAAGCTCTAACCTCTGAAACTGAGCTATGACACAACAATACAAAATCCCTAGCCTACCCTCATGGTGGGTTATAGTCAAAATGCAGGTACACAATACTATTCATTGTCCCTGAGGAAGTAGTAGTTGACCTTCAGGGTATGTGGATATGAAGCATAAATGAATTTCCTATATAGACCTAGGTCCCAAGCATTTCAGATAAGATACTTACCTTGTATATAGTAGATTGGACTTTTGGTTCTCTCTACCACAAAATTTAGGTAATTTGGGGCAATCCTGACCTCAGGTGGTCTGTCTGCCTTGGCTTCCCAAAGTGCTGGGATTACAGGCGTGAGCCACCGCTTCCGGCCAGGAATACGTTTTAAATGAAGCTCATTTTTTAACCAAGAGCTAGCTTCAAGCTTCATTGGGGTAAAGGAAAAAGCACATTGATTTGCTTGACAGTAGGTGAGTGGTATGGTGTAATAAGGAAAATAGGGACAATTTGGGATTACCTGTTCTACTCTGTAGAGAATTGTTTAGAGAAAGTGGAATCTACAGCTAAAATGAGAAGGTGGCGTAAGGGGAAGAATGACATCAGATAGGAAATAAACGAATTGATAATGTAGACTGGCTTGGGACCACAACAAGAAAGTAGGTTAGTGGTTAGATCCTGTAGGGGAGCATGGGAAGCTACTGAGGGTTTTTTTAAATGGAGTGATATCTCAGATTTAGATCATTGAACTGGTAAGACTGAAACTTACGGGATCAAGACTGGGAATGCTGGGGTTGGCAGTATAATCCAAGGAAGTGGCAGTGGTGATGCCATTTACGTGGTCTTGATCATGCATTGGACTGCAGAAATAAGTGAGAAAACAATGTGTCGGGGTTTCTGGTTTGTACCTCTGACTCATTGGTTGTGAGGGAACATGAGGCAGGGTAAAGTTTATCCAGGTAAGATGAGTTAGATATGTAGACTATCTGGGTGTATATGCAAAGACTGCAGACAATCTATACTAAAATCCTAGCTCTGCCTCTTGAAAGCTATGTAGTTTAGGCACATAGCCAAAACCCAGTTTCCTCATCTATATGGTAAGCTTCAGAGTAGTTAATAAATCATGATACGTAGTCCAGCAACTGGTTCCCCTGGTAAGAGCTGTGATGATGACACAAGGAGGAAAGGTTTCAGGACAGACTTGGGATTCATAAATATATAAGTAGTCACTGACTGCCCAGGGGTAGAATGACAACAATCAAGAGATGAGTAGAGAGGTTGGAAAGAAGTCACGAGGGGTGGGAAACTAGCAGGGGCACATGGAAGCCAGGGAAAGAATTTTGCTTGAGATTGTCAAAGTGAGGGGAAAAGGGCAGTAAGTGAAGGAGAAATGTATGGGGTTCAGAGGTTTTGTTTTTGTAAATCTGGAGTGATGGGCATGTTCAAATGCTTCTGGGAAAGGAACTAATAGAGAAGCTTGGCCCTTCGAAAAACAGGAAGGGATGGATCCTAAGGGAGAGGAGGAAGGATTAGCTTTAGAGGAAAGATGTATTTTACATGAGGAAAAGGAAGAAAAGGTGGGTTTAGACACTAAATCTGTAGGTTTGCTGTTAGGAAATTGAAGATTTTTCACCTTGATCTCTGAAGTTTTTCTGGAGTTAGCAAGGCAAGGTCATACACTGAGAAGGAGGGATGAGGGAATGTAGATTTACAGACATACAGGTTGTAATTGCTTCTGGAGGAAAGGGGAGAGCACTTCTGTCAGACTGCCAGCGGCCTTGAGGGCCCTTTGGCTACAGTCCACGAGGTGCTCAGTGGATAAGAAAGCTTCAGGGTAGAAGCAGTATTCAAGCTGCACCTAGAAAATAGTGCAATATAGAACAGTGGAAATTGGAAATTCCAATCTTGGAATCTCTAGGAAAGTAACTGAGGCATATGATGCCTGAAAAGGAGTAGAAAATAAAATTAATAAGGTGGGGCCATATGATAAAAGATTTGAGACCTGGCACTGTGGCTCACACCTGTAATCCCAGCACTTTGGGAGGCTGAGGCAGGCAGATCACCTGACGTCAGGAGTCCAAGACCGGCTTGGCCAACATGGTGAAACCCCGTCTCTACTGAAAATACAAAAATTAGATAGGCATGCAGCATGCCTGTAATCCCAGCTACTTGGGAGACTGAAGTAGGAGAATCACTTGAACCCAGGAGGTGGAGGTTGCAGTGAGCTGACATCACGCCATTGCATTCCAGCTTGTGTGACAGAGGGAAACTGTCTCAAGAAAAAAAAAAGAGCAAGGGAGTAATCTTCAGGAAGTTTAGTCTAATAGTACAGTATGGATTGGGTTGGGGGATGGGGAAGGAGAGCAGAAAATTGTTGAAATATCCAGGTACATAAAAGTCTACTTTGATTATGGAGAACTACACACTTGTTCAGTCACCCTCATTGGAGATAGGGGATGGCATACGAAAAGAATGCTGATTTTGGGCAGGGCACGGTGGCTCAAGCCTTTAATCCCAGCACTTTGGGAGGCCGAGGGAGGTGGATCAGGGGTTCGAGACCAGCCTGGCCAATGAAACCCTGTCTATTAAAAATCAAAAAAAAAAAAAAAAAAAAAAAAAGGCCGGGCGCGGTGGCTCAAGCCTGTAATCCCAGCACTTTGGGAGGCCAAGACGGGCGGATCACGAGGTCAGGAGATCGAGACCATCCTGGCTAACACGGTGAAACCCCGTCTCTACTAAAAAATACCAAAAAACTAGCCGGGCAAGGTGGTGGGCGCCTGTAGTCCCAGCTATTCGGGAGGCTGAGGCAGGAGAATGGCGTAAACCCGGGAGGTGGAGCTTGCAGTGAGCTGAGATCCGGCCACTGTACTCCAGCCTGGGCAACAGAGCGAGACTCCGTCTCAAAAAAATAAAAAAATAAAATGCTGATTTCAGAGTCATATTCAGGTTTAAATTCTGGCATTCAGCCCAAACTCATTACATTACTTAACGTGAGTCTCATCTAAAAAGCAAAGATCCTCATACCTGCCTTATATGGCAAGGATCAAATGAGTCAAATAAGATGCTTGTGAAAGTGAGGACAGGATCTATCCTCAACACCTGGCGCAATTCTTTTTACACATTAGGTACTTATTAATTTGGGTTGAATTGTGTTGAACTAACCTGGTGGTATAAGCAAAATTTGGAAGTTTGGTTTTCAGAAAGTCTTGACTTCCTCTAATCTCTTAAGTAATTGGCATGTCCTCTAATTCATATTTTTCCCCCCTCATCTGTTGGTGAAACACTGTTTATCCCTTTGTACTAAAATTAAAGGCTACCTCATTCTTCTAGCTAGCTGATTTTTTAAAATCTAGACTAAACCATAAGTCATTTACATTTAAATAAAATATTACAGTTGAAAGTAAAAGGTCCTTTCATTATCTCCACTTCCAATTCCAGTACCCTGTATAAAGGAAAATATACACATCTTGCAGACATTTTTTGAAGTATTTGTAGTATAGGACATAAACATATATGTGCTTGTTTTAAGCAAATTTCATATTCTGCAACTTGTTTTTTTTCTTAATATGTTCTGGAGATCTTATCTAGTCAGCCTCTAAATTAGAGTTCTTCAGAAAAACAACCAATGGGATGGATGAATGGGCTCAAGAGATTATGGAAACCAAGAAGTCCCACAAAATACCATCTGCAAGCTGGAGAACCAGGAAAGCTGATTGGGATAATTCAAGCTGGGTCCAGAGGCCTGAGAACTAGAAGTGACGGTGTAAGTCCTGGTCTGAGACCAAAGGCTTGATCAAGATTCAAGAGCATCAACAACTGAGGGCAGGAGAGGATGGGTTTCCCAGATTAAAAAAGCAAATTCGGCCGGGCTCGGTAATTCTTGCCTGTAATCCCAGCACTTTGGGAGGCCGAGGCAGGCAGATCACCTGAGGTCAGGAGTTCAAGACCAGCCTGACCAACATGGAGAAACCCCGTCTGTACTAAAAATACAACATTAGCCGGGTGTGGTGGTACATGCCTGTAATCCCAGCTACTCAGGAGGCTGAGACAGGAGAATTGCTTGAACTCAGGAAGCGGAGGTTGCAGTGAGTCGAGATTGCACAGTTGCACTCCAGCCTGGGCAACAAGAGTGAAACTCCATCTCAAAAAAAAAAAAAAAAAAAAAAAAAAATTCACACTTCCTCCGCCATTTTGTTCTATTTGAACCTTCCGTGGATAGGATGATGCCCACCTGCATTGGTGAAGGTCATCTTTACTCAGTCTACCCATTCAAATGCCAATCTCTTCCAGAAGTAATCTCACAGATCCAGAAATGTTTTGCTTATTAATCTACCTCATTCTTTTTTATCTTCTGCATAATAATCCACAACATGAATGTTTACGTTTGACCTCTTGATAGACATTTAGGATGATGCCAATTTCTTTTTCTGGTTTTTTGTTTTTTATTTTTTGTTTGGCTGGAGTGCAGTGGTGTGATCTCGGCTCACTGCAACCTCTGCCTCCCCGGTTCAAGCAATTCTCCTGCCTCAACCTCCTGAGTAGCTGGGATTACAGGAGCACATCACCACACATGGCTAATGTTTGTGTTTTTAGTAGAGACGGGGTTTCACCATGTTAGTCAGGCTGGTCTCCATCTCCTGACCTCGTGATCCACCCCTCTCTGTCTGCCAAAGTGCTGGGATTACAGGCATGAGCCACTGCAACAGGCCCTCTTTTTCTGTTTAAACAGTGCTTCCCATGAATGTCCTTGTATGTACTTCCTCCTGTACTCAATGGTGTTTATCTGGCGAACATCGCCAATCAGTGCACTTGCTGGATTGAAGAATATGAGTGTTTTTACCACTCTTTCAGTAGGCTGTACCAGTTTAGACTTGCTCTACCAATTTAGATTTCCATCAGCAATAAACAAAGACATTCCTGCCTGGCAGTCTTGAACTCCTGCTGTTATCTGTTAAATTTTTGCCGATGTGTGAAAAGTAGTATCTTTCTTTAACTTGCATTTTCCTGGTCCAATAGTGCACTAAATGCCCGAGTTCTGTGTTTATTCTGTTTGGATAGCCATTAGATAGCCATTAAGTCCACTCATAGAGTTACTTTAAATGTTTTCCTTTAGTTTCCTCCCACATTTTCAAATAAAATTTAGAATTAGCTTGTCAAGTAAGTTAAACCATATTGTGATTTTTGAGATTGCATTGAATTTATAGATGTGTTAGAACAAACTCACCATCTTCATACCAACTCTTCCATTCAGGAGCATGGTATATTTCCAGTTACTTGGGCCGTCATTCTTTTCAAAATAAATAAATAAATAAACAAACTATTTATTGGCTTATTCCTGGCGATTGTTCGTTTGAGATGGAGTCTCGTTTAGTTGCCCAGGCTGGAGTGCAGTGGCGTGATCTCGGCTCACTGCAAGCTCTGCCTCCTGGGTTCACACCATTCTCCTGCCTCAGCCTCCTGAGTAGCTGGGACTACAGGCACCCTCCACCACGCTTGGCTAATTTTTTTTTTTTTTGTATTTTTAGTAGAGATGGGGTTTCACCATGTTAGCCAGGATGGTCTCGATCTCCTGACGTAGTGATCCGCCCGCCTCGGCCTCCCAAAGTGCTGGATTACAGGCATGAGCCACCGCGTCTGGCCTTTGTTTTTGAGATGAGTCTCACTCTGTTCCCCAGGCTGGAGTGTAGTGGTATGATATCGGCCCATTGCAACCTCTGTCTCCTGGGTTCAAGTGATTCTCCCACCCCAGCTTCCCAAATACCTGGGATTACAGGCGTGCACCACCACATTGGCTAATTTTTGCATTTTTAGTAGAGATGGGGTTTCACTATGTTGGCCAGGCTGGTCTTGAACTCCTGACCTCACATGATGCACCTGCCTGGACCTCCCAAAATGCTGAAATTACAGGTGTGAGCCACCATGCAGGCCATATTCCTAGTGATTTTGAACTAGTATCAGTTCCTAGTATTTTATTTTTATTTTTTTGAGACCAAGTCTCACTCCATTGCCCAGGCTGGAGTGCAGTGGCGAGATCTTGGCTCACTGCAACCTCCGCCTCCCAGGTTCAAGCAATTCTCGTCCCTCAGTCTCCCGAGTAGCTGGGATTACAGGTGCCCGCCACCATGCCCAGCTAATTTTTGTATTTTTAGTAAAAGAGATGGGGTTTCACTGTGTTGACCAGGTTGGCCTTGAACTCCCGACCTCAAGTGATCCACCCACCTCAGCCTCCCAGAGTCTGGGATTAAAGTCATAAGCCACCGCGCCTGGCTCCTAGTATCTTTTCTAACTGGATGTTGATGGATGTAAGGGGCTGCGGATTTTTGTATTTAACATCTTGTGTGTGTCCACATTGCTGAACTCTTATTGTTCTAATATAATTTTTAGTTGATTTTTTAAAATTTTCTTTTTTTCCTTTTCTTACCCCCCTTGAGACAGTGTCTTGCTCTGTCACCCAGGCTGAGTGCAGTGGTATGATCATGGCTCACTGCATCCTTGACCTCCCAGGCTCAAGTGATCCTCCTGCCTCAGCCTCCCAAGTAGCTGGGACTACAGATATGTGCCACTATGCCCAGCTAATTTATTTTTATTTTTATTTTATGTATTTATTAATTTATTTTTGAGATGGAGTTTTGCTTTTGTTGCCCAGGCTGGAGTGCAATGGTGCGATCTTGTCTCATTGCAACCTCCGCCTCCCGGGTTCAAGTGATTCTTCTGCCTCAGCCTCCCGAGTAGCTGGGATTACAGGTGCCACTCCCGCTGCCACCACAATGCCTGCTAATTTTTTTGCATCTTTAGTAGAGATGGGGTTTCAACATGTTGGCCAGGTTGTTCTCGAACTCCTGACCTCAGGTAATCCACCTTGGCCTCCCAAAGTGCTAGGATTACAGGCATGAGTTTTATGTTTTGTAGAGACAGAGTCTCACTATGTTGCCTAGGCTGATTTCGAATTGAATGCATACAGACCTGCCTTGGCCTCCCAAGGTGCTAGGATTACAGGTGTGAGCTACCATGCCCGGCTGGATGTCTTGGATTTTCTATTAGGATGATGATGAAAACAACTTATCCATTAAAAAATTGTATTACACGTCAGTAGGTATAGAAAATCTCAATAAAATGATATATTCTTAGACATTTTAATGGATAAACATGCAACTCTTTTCAAATCTGTATTATTGCCACTCCTTTCAAATACTGTTTGGAACACTGTCCTCCCGGATGAGTACCACACTGTCTTATCTCCCATTCCTTCATGTCACAAGGCCCCAAGGCAATTCTTGGAAAATGGCTGCCTGTTTTTATATTTTTATAAAACAAATCCTGTAACTGTGATGTGCTAAGGAATAGAAGTGTAATTGACCCAGCCCCTGGTTAGTGAAAATTCATCCTTTCCTCCAGTGGACATTTTATAATGATGAAGTCTTATCGTTAAATTCTGAGTCTGTGGTCTTTTCTATAACAATAATTCTGTGATCTACAAATAATGATAATTCTGTTTCCTGTATCTGCTACATGTTTTTTATTTATTTTTATTTTTGCATTTTTTTCTGATTTCTTCATCCTGTCCAACTGAAACTTTGTACCCTTTGACCAGCATGTCCCCATTTACCCATCTCAGCCGCTGGCAACCACCATTTTACTCTGCTTCTATAAGGTTAACTTTTTTGGGAGAGAGATTCTTGCTTTGTTGCCCAAGCTAGAGTGCAATAGCGTGACCTTGGCTCACTACAACCTCTGCCTCCTGGGTTCAAGTGATTCTCCCGCCTCAGCCTCCCGACTAGCTGGGATTACAGGCATGCACCACCGCGCCCAGCTAATTATTTTTTTTATTTGTTATTTTTAGTAGAGACAGGTTTTCACCACGTTGGCCAGGATGGTCTCGATCTCTTGACCTAGTGATCTGCCTGCCTTGGCCTCCCAAAGTGCTGGGATTACAGGTGTGAGCCACCGTGCCCGGCCAACTTTTTTAGGTTCTACATATAAGTGAGATCATACAGTATTTGTCTTTCTATGCCTTATTCACTAAGCATAATATCCTCCAGGTTCATCCATGTTGTCACAATGACAGGATTTTTTTCTTTTAAAGGAGGAATAATACTTCATTGTGTGTGTGTGTGTGTATACACATTTTCTTTACCATTCATCCATTGATGGACACATAGGTTGTTCCATGTCTCTGGTTCTGAATAATGTTGCAATGAACATGGAAGTACAGATATCTCTTTGACATACTGATTTTATTTTCTTTGGAAACATATCCATGTAACAGGATTGCTGAATCATACGGTATTTCTATTTTTAATTTTTTTAAAGAAACTTCCATACTCTTTTCCATGATAGTTGGACAAATTTACATTCCCATCAACAGTGTACAAGGGTTCCATTTTCTCCACAACCTACATGTTATCTGTTGTCTTTTTTTTTTTTTTTTTTTTTTTTTTTGAGACGAAGTCTCGCTCTGTCACCCAGACTGGAATGCAGTGGCATGATCTCAGCTCACTCTAACCTCCACCTCCCTGGTTCAAGTGATTCTCCTGCCTCAGCCTCCCGAGTAGCTGGGATTATGGGTGCCCACCACCACACCTGTTGTCTGATTTTTGTATTTTAGTAGAGATGGGTTTTTGCCATGTTGGCCAAGCTGGTCTCAACTCCTGAGCTCAAGCAATCCACCTGCCTCGGCCTCCCAAAGTGCTGGGATTATAGGCTTGAACCACCGCATCCAGCCATCTGTTGTATTTTTGATAATAGCCATTCTGGTTGGGCATGATGGCTCATGCCTCCCCTGGGAGGGGGAGGTTGCAGTGAGCCAAGATCGCGCCACTCTACTCCAGCCTGGGTGACAGGGATATTATGTCTCAAAAGAAAAAAAGAAATTAGAGAAAAATAAGAATCAAACATGAGATATGATTAAAACAGACTCAGAAGAAAGCTTATAGACATAAATACAAGTATGAGAGAACAAAAAAGCTATAAAAAATTAGGTATGCTATTCAAAAAAGCTAGAAAAAGAATATACGTCTCCCAAATTTTAAGAAATAAATCAATAATAAAATGAAACTGGTATGGGTATTAGAAGTGTTCATGAAAAATAAAGAAAAATGATATTAAAAATCAAACAATGGGCCGGGCGCGGTGTAAGCCTGTAATCCCAGCACTTTGGGAGGCTGAGACAGGCGGATCACAAGGTCAGGAGATCAAGACCATCCTGGCTAACACGGTGAAACCCCATCTCTACTAAAAAATACAAAAAACTAGCCGGGCGAGGTGGCGGGCACCTGTAGTCCCAGCTACTTGGGAGGCTGAGAGAGGAGAATGGCGTAAACCCGGGAGGCGGAGTTTGCAGTCAGCTGAGATCCGGCCACTGCACTCCAGCCTGGGCAACAGAGCGAGACTCCGTCTCAAAAAAAATAAAATCAAACAATGATACAGAAAAAGCAATGAAATATGAGAAAAAGACAATAAAACTAAAAGTTGGTTCTGTGAAAAATTCAATTAAAAAAAGTATAGGTAAACAGTAATTGATACAAGAAAAGGGACAAATCCCTTCAGACGTGGACATAGAAAAGTAAGATGATTTTGTATCAGTAAATTTGACAGCCTATGACAAATTATTTTCTATGGAAGAATAAAGTATCAAAATTGGTTAAAGGCATTAAAAACCTGAATGGACTAATAACCACACAAGAGACGGAAAAGTTGTCAGATATACTCATAAAATGGTGTTGGGTCCAGAATGACTTTAATAGGTGAAATTTTCACACCATTATAGAACATTTTGGCCCTAAGTTATGCTTTCCTAAATAATATGAAACTGTATATATACCTACTATAGATATGGTCTCACTCTGTTGCCCAGGCTGGAGTTCAGTAGTGTGATGAGTTTCTTGGTTGGCTGCAAACTGGTGTATGCACTGAGGTGGGGGAACCCTGGAGGAGGAACAGGGGGATGAGGGAAAGATGATGAGATTAGTTTGGAACATTTTGGATTTTAGGCTCTTGTGGAATAATTAGAAATCAACAGGCAGTTTCAAATGCACACTGCCTGGCCAGTAGGAAGCACTGTTGCCATGAGTATTATTAAATCTGGACTGCAGAAAGAGATATGGGAGTGTCTTACAGGAGAGTGGTGAGATACACAAGAATAATAATAATGTCAGCAATAATATAGCACTTATTTTGACTTAGTTTGGTACAGAACTGTACTCTGTCCATAAAAAGAGTCAAACTCTGTAAAATATTTAAAGAGATTTATTCTGAGTTAATATGAGGACCAGTGACCCACGACACAGCCCCAGGGGGTCCTGAGATCTTGTGCTCAAGGTTGTTGGGCTACAGCTTGATTTTGTATGTTTTAGGAAGATAAAAGATATCAATCAATAAATGTAAGATATACATTAGCTCCATCCGGAAAGGAGGGACAACACGAAGTGGGGAGTGTGGGGTACCTTCCATAGGGTGGATTCAAAGATTTCTTTTTTCTTTCCTTTTTTCTTTCCTTTCCTTTTCTTTTCTTTCCTTTCCTTTCCTTTTCTTTTCTTTTTCTCTTCTTTCCTTTTCTTTTCTTTTTTTTTTTTTTAAGATTTCTAACTGGCAATTAGTTGAAAGAGTTATTACCTAAAGACCTGGAATCAATTGAAGGGAATGTCTGGATTAAGATAAGAGGTTTTGGAGACCAATGTTCTTATTATGCAGATGAAACCTCGGGGTAGCAGGCTTCAGAGAGAAATGATTGTAAATGTTTCTTATCAGACTTCAAAAGGTGCCAAACTTTCTTAGTTAATTATCTCCTGGATCAAGGAAAAGACCTCAAAAGTGAAGGGGATTCTTTACAGGATGTGGATTTTCCCCACAAGAGACAGCTTTACAGGGCCATTTCAAAATATGTCAAATAAATACATTTTAGGATAAAATACTTCAGTTTATTTCAGGACCTATTATCTGTCACGTGAGACTATACTAGAGTCAGGTTAGAATTTGGTGTCTTATTGCTATAAAGAGTTTGTTTTGGGCTGGGTGCCCTGGCTCACGCCTGTAATCCCAGCACTTCGGGAGGCTGAGGCGGGCGGATCACGAGGTCGAGTTCAAGACCAGCCTGGCCAACATGGTGAAACCCCCTCTCTACTAAGAATACAAACATTAGCCTGGCGTGTTGGCGGGCGTCTGTAATCCCAGCTACTCAGGAGGTTGTGGCAGGAGAATTGCTTGAACCCGGGAGGCGGAGGTTCCAGTGAGCCAAGATCGCGCCACTGTACTCCAGCCTGGGTGACAGAGGAAGACTCCGTCTCGCGGGGTGGGGGGGGGGGGGGTTGGAATCAGTCTCTAGATCTCTGTTTTTATGTTAATGCTGGTTCGTAGTGCCTGAATTCCAAGAGCAGAATGAGGCAAGTCCGATCCCCTGCTTCCCATCGTGGCCTGAACTAGATTGCCAGGTTTTCTTTGGAAAGTTTTGGCGGAGAGGAGTGGTCCATTCAGTTGGTTGGGGGACTTAGAATTTTATCTTTGGTTTACAGAACTGTCGAATGAATTGACTCAGTTAATCCACTGAATTTATAAATTACAAACTTTTACCATTCTCAATTGATAAATTGAGGCAACAATTTAACTTGAGCAAGTCCATACAGAGTGGAGCCAGGAACGCAATGAGACCCCATACCCCATGGTCTTAGGTCACAGTCATTAAGTGGGAGACAGGGGCTATAAATTCATTAGAATGTTAAGTTAGGAATTAAGTAAATTAGGTAAGGAGTTAGGAATTAAGTTAAGTTACGAATTAATTGTTAAATATGGAGGAATTTATCATGTAGTTGGGGTACTAAACATAAGAGAAAATAATAAAAAACCGGGCGCAGTGGCTCACGCCTGCATTCCCAGCACTTTGGGAGGCCGAGGCGGGCGGACAGCTTGAGCTCAGGAGTTCGAGAACAGCCTGCACAACACAGCAAGAACCCTGTTTCAAAAACAAAAGCAAAAAAAAAAAAAAAAAAAAAAAAATTAAAATTGAAAAGCAAACAAACCAGGCGCAGAGCGGTTGTGGAGAAGGGAAGCGAAGGGTGGGAGTTTGGTTTCGGGGGAACCATAGAGAAGGGCCAGCCTCCCGGCTTCCTAGAGAGGCTGTAGGGACGGACGGCCGGCTAGCTAGTGCTTCCATCTTGGCCACCTTGCGAGCGCTCGGGTTGAGTTTCCCGTGCTTCCCTGACTCGGCTACCTGTTCTGGAGGTCGGGCGTTGGGCCCTTGCAGAGATCGCCGAGGGGCGCGCGCGGCCGCCCGAGCCTGGGCCCAGTCCCCAGTCCTCAGAGACGCACTCGACCTTCTTGCTCCGAAGAGCTGGCCTGATGTCCTCGGGTCGCGGTATTCATGGGAAGGATGGGAGCCGTGACTATAGGGTCTTCCGCTTCCCGGGGTGGAGTGTTCAGATCCCGGTTAGGTCTTCGGTCAGCATCACCTGCTGGGACGTTGAGCGTCTTACCCTTGTCACCCGGGGCTAGGTCACCACTTGCATTTTGTCCTGCAGCCTGTGGTTTGTTTAGGGGTCTCCGTTATATCCTACTTTCTCTCCAGAGACTTGTTTTGGGGTTTTGCCACGATCACTAGAAGCATTCAGTCAATACAAACTACTTAGTAATGTATTCATAGTGGGGCCAAGAAGTTTTCTTTTTTTTTTTAAACAGCCACGCATCCACTGCAGTTATTGATTCTTGCTTTACAGATATTCTTTCTAGAGTCTCCAGTGTCACCGAGCAGATCTATAGGAGAATATGCAGAGGGAGCATTTGCAGCATCCCATGAATCAGTGGAGAGGGTGAATGAGAACAGCTAGTGTGCCAAGAATATCTGCAGTGCTAGTGGCAGGAGACAGAGGGCAAGAGGCGGCAAGTCTAGGAGACAAAACAGGATCAGTCTCATTGTGGTTCTCTCTTAGCTCAGCAGGTTCTTACTTTTCCAAACCTAGAGGGCAGTGCATGAAGCCAGGAGTCATCAGCCATGCTCCAGACAGTGTGGTTCCAGGTGAGCAGAGATTTCTTTCAGCTTTCTGTACTCAGAACAGATATGGAAGGCCCAGTAGCCTGACTTGGCCAGTCCCATGCTTAGTTTTACATCCTTCGATAGACTATGTAAAAACAGTATGCGAGGGCAGTTGATGAACGAGAGTAGGTGAATTTTGGAGGGTTAGGTGGGTTGGAAAAGAAGGAATGAATTATCCTAGAAAATGGGAATCTGCATTCATGAGAACTGAAAGTGTGGCCTGGAGATGAGCAGCTTTTGCACCACAGAGGGCGCTTGTGAGGCAAAATGTCAGGCCTCCTCCCCAGATTTCCTGAATCAAGAATCTACATTTTTACAAGATCTGGAAAATTAAAGGGCAAATTGAAATTTGAGGAGTGCTAGTCTGCGTAACAGTACACAAAGGAAAACCATTTCTGAGGTTAAATAGACACTTCCAAGGGAGTAGTTTACCCTTCAGACTACTCATTTAAGGTACAGTGAAGCCAGAACTGGAAGCATTTGGAAAATGTAGATGGATGAGGGAGGTGTATTTTTGGAGGAATGATGAGTTTGGAGCTGAAGCCAGTGCCTTTAGCTCAATGCAAAGACATCAGGCTAACCTCTGTGAGAGTCTATATCCTTTCTTGGCTACAAATTCATGTAGCATTGGGAGCACTTGTCCCTCCAGTTTTCTTGGTGGTAGATGATGGTTTTACTGGATTTTTCCCCAGTGTCCTAGATCATGTAATGAGAAAACTGAGTTTATCATGTAATGGATGTATCTTGTAACGAGAAAGCTCCATCCCAAGGACTTACAATGTGTGTGTCCTTCTTTTGGTGGATATTGGACCATCCACTTCTGTTGGAGCACTTCAGAGAAAATCCATTCCTACAAGTTGGGAAGTGTTCTGTGGGGATATGCTGTGCTCTCCTGGTGCTTTGCCTGAAGTGCAGTAATCACTTAGGATTAGATTCCACAAAGAGGACCCAAATGACAGTGGATTAAACAAGGTCAAGGCTTCTCTCTCATACAAAAGTGTCAAGAGTCAATCCAGGGCTAGTGTGGCAGCTCCTCTATTATCCTGCTCTCAGACTCTGTCTTTCTGTTCTACCATCCTAGTAGTGTCTCACCTGCCCTAGGCCACTTTATTGTCCAAGGTGGCTGCTTGATCGCTAACCATCATGTGTGCATTCCAGCTAGAAGAGGAGCTACCAAAAAAAAAAAAAAAAAAAAGGTGAACCTCTCTCTTTTAGGAACCTTCCCATAAGTCCCCAACAATATTTATACTTGCATTTCATTGGCCCCACTGGGTTGCCAGGGCTGAGTGCAACCTCAAGTAAAATTAGGATTCCAATACTAAGAAAGAAAGGGGTTACACACACACATCTGTCAGTCTTTGCTACAATCTCTAAGAGGAACATTTGTCATTTAGAATCTTCTAGGAAGTTCCCCCAATCGCATCTGTGGTTGTAGTAAGTGCTGAGATTTATATGATATCATGTGCCAGGTGATATCTTAGTGCCTTACAGATAATAACTTATGCCATCCTTGTAAGAGTCGTATCAGATAATTACTATTATTATCCCGGTTTTACAAATGGGGACAACCGAGGCACAGAAAGTTTAACTGTCTCATCCAAGGTTAACAGCTAATGAGTATTAGAGATACTATTTGAACCTAGGGAGTCCAGCTTAGAGCAGGGTTTTTCAACCTTGGCATCATTTACATTTGGGACAGATAATTCTTTGTTTGGGGGATGTCCTGTTCATTATAGGATGTTCAGAAATAGCCCTGGCCCACTATCTACTAGATGCCAGTAGCACTACCATTACCACCACACTGCAGTTTTGACAACTAAAAATGTCTCCAGACATTGCCACATATTCCCTGGGGGACAAAATTGCCCCCCATGTTAAGAGCCACAGCTTTAACATCTGTGCCATTTGCCACTATGTTGTGCTGCCCCTGTAACCCACTTCCTAAAGAAGGGAGTCAATAGCCCCACTTAATGGAGAAAGAGTAAGTGCAAGTAAAGGACAGAAGAAGAATGATCACAGATAGAGAAGATCTGGAGAAGCTGAGTGTTTCCGAAAACAAGGAACCAAAGAATGTGCTGATAATTAGAGTGATGTTTCAGAGGTATGGAGAGGTAGAGCATAATGTGAAGAAAAGGGGAGATCCATATTCCCAGCTGTTGACTCTGAAGGAAGTAAGACAAGAGTATTAACAGATGTATTTATTCTGCACTGTCCAGGAAGGTACCCCCTAGCTACATGTGCCTATTTAAATTAAAATCAATTAAAGTTCCTCAGTCATGCCAGCCACATTTGAACTTTCTGGCTAAGGGGTAATCTGATTACTGTATAGTTACTGTTTTCATCTTGTAGCTAATAAGCAATCTATGAGGAGACATTTAAGATCGTGCAAATATTCTGCTTCTCATGAAAATTTCCTCCTAGATATAGCATCCATGATGATTTTTGACCAAACCAATCTTTATGATGATGATTGCAAATCTTCTAGTACTTCTTCTTTTTTTTTTTTTTTTTGTTGAGACGGAGTCTTGCTCTGTCTGTCGCCCAGGCTGGAGTGCAGTGGTGCAATCTTGGCTCACTGCAAGCTCCACCCCCTGAGTTCACGCCTTTCTCCTGCCTCAGCCTCCCGAGTAGTTGGGACTACGGGCACCCACCACCACGCCTGGCTAATTTTTTGTGTATTTTTAGTAGAGACGGAGTTTCACTGTGTTAGCCAGGAGGGTCTCGATCTCCTGACCTTGCGATCTGCCCGCCTTGGCCTCCCAAAGTGCTGGAATTACAAGCGTGAGCCACGCGACCAGTCCAAATCTTCTAGTACTTCTATGTTATATTTCTTCACTCAGAAGAGACTTCAGTACAAAGAGAAGCTTGTTGACATGAACTGAGAAAGACTACAGTGTGAGTCAGAGAGAGATGTTATAGTGGGACTAATTCATATAAAAGTGGTCAGTTCATTTTGAACTTTTTGCTTATACAACCTTGTAATAAATATTCAAAGAGGACTCCTTTTAGTCTATTTCAAAGTGCTTAATATTGCTGATTCCCATCATCTGAAAATGGACATAATAATTCTTATTTCACAGATGTGCTATAATGATTGAGCAAATTGATTTAAAAGTAGCTGACACAAAGCTCTAAACAACCTGTGATGGTTTCCTTCTTCCCTGAGAAGCTGGAGGTGGTTTTAGTGGGAAGCAGAAAGAGAGAGACACGTAGTGAAGAGGACAGCATTGGCAGGTCAGACAGAGCTTAGGTGATCAGTGGGCAGATCTCTGCAGAAGGATGGGAGATTGCCATCCTGTCCTGGAGTGAAGTGTGTTAGGAGACAAGTAACATTGCACATCACCTTCAAGGGAGAACTATTAATAGCTTCTGGTAAGGCAAGATGATCGAAAGGGGAGAACTATCCAGGATGAAAGGAACTTTATCCCCATGAAATCACTCCTCTGTCTGTAGCAGAAAATCTAGAGGAGGAAGACCAGAAAGAAGCTGAGTGGAGGGCCCTGATAGGTGCTTCAGGATGGATGGAGGCACTGTGAAAGACGATTACCTGAAAGTCGATTTAGAAAGCATGCCAGACAGTTAGAATGGCAATCATTAAAAAGTCAGGAAACA